>NC_090752.1:98405946-98423446 GCF_036898095.1 Palaemon carinicauda | reverse complement strand
GACGCTGCCTGCTTGATGACAGCCTTGTGCACCTTCCTCCGGTTGTTAATTTACTTTTCCATGTCTCCTGCATCTTTGCATCGATAAGCCAAGGAATGCGAACTCGTGAACCCTTTTGATGTTTCCTCCATCGAATTTGATTAGAGTTAGTTTTTCGCCATTCAATTCCGTTATCTTATATTGTGTGTTTCTTCCTGCTGTGTGTATATTATATATATATATATATATATATATATATTATATATATATATATACATATATATACATATATATATACATATATATATATTATATATATATATATATATATATATATATATATATATATATATATATATATAAGGGAACTGTGTCTCCTTTTAGACCCAAAATCTATAGATCTGTGATTAGTGATCCAGTCCTTCAACTTGGCAACCAGTCAATTTGCCCTGCGCCAATTTGGGGAAATAACTTCCACTTGATCTCACTGGATTTGCCAAATTTGATCTTATCGATTAATGGTAAGGAGAGAGAGAGAGAGAGAGAGAGAGAGAGAGAGAGAGAGAGAGAGAGAGAGAGATCGTTTAAGTAACGATAAAGTTTATTATCTAATAAAAAAGTAAATAAAATAGCCTTTTTATTTCAAGATAGAATGCAATAGATTTTCCATCCAACTATCTACTTTAGTCGGTGGCAATAAATTTCTAGAGATAAAAGAAATTGATGCCAGATGTCGCTTTTTGCTAGATCAGCTCCAGATGATGAGAATTTCTCATCCATTCGTTCAAAGGAATATCCGGGAACCAGACTCCTTACTCTGCCTTTTCTTTTATTTCTTGATATTCCTATTTTATTGGACCACTGATCTATGAATGTTAAACTACCTTTCCTTTCTTTTCCGTTCTTTTTTTATATTGTTTTTTTTTTTATTGTATTGGCCCAGATGTGAATGATAAATGGTGCTGGTAGCTAGTCTTCAATTGCATCAGCAATATCCACCCATTATTCATTGGATTTTTCCCAATCTGCGATTTTAAGAATTTATTATCTTTAGCATCAATTTTCTTTTAATTTTCTATTAGTATTATTCACTGGTTTCTAATGAATTGCTTGTTTCAACAGGCAGTTTAAAGGCCACTTATGAATGAGTGTGGCAAGGGACAGTGACATTGCCCTATCAAGCTGGACAATGCCTGAGAGACTGACCATATAAACATATGATCAGCGCCCAGGCCCCCTCTCCACCCAAGCTAGGAGCAAAGAGGGCCAGGCAGTGGCTGCTGATTACTCAGCAAATAGACCTATAGGCTCCCCGCCCGTACCATGAGTTTAAGGCCGGATGTTTACTGGGGAGGCCACTGCTGTGGTTGGGCATCACAGTCGGGGTATGGGCTTGCTCGGCTGACGTTCTGGTGAGCATCTATTCTGATGATACTGGAACTGAAACTAGACACCTTCATCTTCACCTTACTGTAAACTTGAAATAAAACGAAAAGACAATTATTATTGGGTTTCAAAGTGGGGATATATCTTTTGAGTTCTGCCAAGCAAAGCTAATTTTAGTTACACAACCGATAACTTATATCTATTTCCTCAAGGGGAAATTGTATTTGAAAGGTTTGTTCTAATCAGTCGTGTAGTGGCCGTGTAGCTTCTCTCTTCTCCTGTCTCCTGTGGATTCATATCGATTTTCAATACCTGCAAAGGACAACTCCACTTCGGGATGAAATTGCGACGGTCTCTTGAAGTAGGTTTTACTGTCCGTATATTTGATTGTCTGTCTTGCTTTTAGTCACCGGACGATTTTACGCAGAAACTATATCTATTGAAAAAGTATTTGTTAATCCATCAAAAAGCGAGGACAGACAACAGGCAGACAGGATTTTGGTCACGGGAGGATTTTACGCAGAAACTATATTTAATGAAGAAGTATTTGTTAATTCATCAAAAAACGAGGACAGACAGACAGGCAGACAGGATTTTGGTCACGGGAGGATTTTACGCAGAAACTATATTTAATGAAGAAGTATTTGTTAATTCATCAAAAAAAACGATAGGACAGACAGGAAAAATATCAACCAAGACTTCATATTAGGCCGCAGACAGGAAATTATTGATAATTGTAACCACCATTAGGAACGTAATGCTGTTGTACCATGAAAATTTACATATACTATAGTTGCGGGCAACAGAAACCGTCTGCCTCGTGTTAAGAATGGAGTGAATATGAGTCCTTTCAGATTGAAAGTAAAATGTAAGTTCCTTCCTCCAATCAAAAGCCCCTCTCGTAACTTGGGCCTGACAGACGTGCTCTTAGTAAGAGCACATAACGAAAACTGGCATTATTATTATTATTATTATTATTATTATTATTATTATTATTATTATTATTATTATTACTTGCTAAGCTACAATCCTAGTCGGAAATGCAGGATACTATTTACGTTACATTATTGCTGTCCTTCGAATCGAAGACGACTTCTGCTTCGCTATGATGGGGATGAAGTTAGATCTGTTGTCGTTGGTGCCATCTTGAATGGCTGTGAAGACCAATTCTGGATCCACACAACTGGCAAGTCAGGTCTGGGTTGACAGGGGGTATCCGATCTCGACGGTTTTGTCTTCTCTCCCTGCGCTGTTGTCTTGCCTGGTTCCGGGTGTCTTCAAGTTGATTGACTCCAGCTTTACAGAGTGAGCACCATAGTGGTCTGTCAGAGGCGTTCATTTCTAGTTGCTCAGGTTGTATGTTGCACTTCTTGAGCGTAGCTTTGATGTTGTCCTTGTACCTCTTTTTCTGACCCCCTGGATTACACCGAGCTTCGGGGAGCTGACTGTAGAGGACCTGGCGGGGAAGGCGATGTTCTGGCATACGGATGACGTGGCCGATCCACCCGAGTTGTTTTTCTGCCATTGTGGATTATATACTCAGCAGGTTTGAACGGTGGAGAATTTCAGAATGAGGTACTTTGTCTTGCCATGTGAGCCCTGATATACGCTGAAGATAGCGAATATGGAATGCCTCAAGGATACTATAAGTCCAGGGGCTCTAACAAGGAAAATATCCTAATGAGGAAAGGAAATAAAGAAAACTACTATGGGTTTCACAGACAGTGCAAGTGCGATTTTTTTGCAATTATTCTGTAACGAACAGTCGTATCAATACGAGATGTTGCTATAGGGTATTACACCCAGTGAGGAAATTTATAGGGGTATAATGAATCGTTAATTATTAATTATAAAGACACTTGCCCCTATGCCAAAGGGCAAAATCTCAATCATCCAGTCACAAAACCGAACAATAATATACAGAACCTCTACCTCCACCCCCTCCCTCCCTCTCCTTTCATCCCTCACCTGCTCTCCCCCTACTTCAAGCTATCTCTCTCCACCTCCACGCCATCCATCCCTCTCCGTTCTTTCCCTTCCCTTCATGCTCTCTTTCTGAGAAGGTAGCTTAAGTTGCAACTTATTTTGTATGATTTTTTTTTTATATCAAGCACTCTATCTATCTATCTATCTTATCTAATTATAATATTTATTGTTGTAGATATGGAACAATTCAATCGGTTGTTACCTATCAGATGACTGACTGCTTAATTCACTGGTTTGCTCATCTCTCTCTCTCTCTCTCTCTCTCTCTCTCTCTCTCTCTCTCTCTCTCTCTCTCTATGGTATTGGTTATGTAAATAATTATTAGAGTGATAGAAAGAAAAATCGTAAAAAATATGTTTAAATCAAAGCAACATTCAGAGAGAGAGAAGGAAAGACGTAGGGCAGGTGAAGGAAGAAAGGAGAGGGGAGGAAGAAAATGGGGGTTGGAGGTGAAGGGGGTTGTAGGCAGGCGGAGCTCTTCCAACCTGGTGTTCGTTTTCTTGCTTGGCTAATGAGTTTTGCCTCTTGGTATAGGTACAAAAGTCTTTATTATTTACAATAAATGATTCATGATACTCCTATAAATTTCCTTACTGGGTGTAATACACTATAGTAAAATCTCGTACTGATACGAGTGTTCGTTACAGAATAATTGCAAAAAATCGCACTTGCACTGTCTGTGAAACCCATAGTAGAATATTTTTAACAATAGTAACAACATTAGAATAAGAATATCCTATATAAATTATCAAAACTAACAAAACTAGAGGAAGAGAAATAAGATAGAATAGTGTGCCCAAGTGTACCCTCAAGCAAGAGAACTCTAACCCAAGAGAGTGGAAGACCATGGTACAGAGGCTATGGCACTACCCAATACTACAGGACAATGGTTTGATTTTGGAGTGACCTTCTCCTAGAAGAGCTGCTTGCCATAGCTAAAGAGTCTCTTCTATCCTTACCAAGAGGAAAGGAGCCACTGAACAGTGACTGCTGCAGTTAAACTCTTGAGCGAAGAAGAATTGCAGGCAGGGTATTGGGGGGAGAGATTGTACAGGTGAACTTGAAACACATAAGACCATTGTTCTAGAATCTCGTAAAACTATAGACTAATTTTAAACAAGTGGTTATCATACTTTTCCCCCTAAATGGAATGTTTTCATTTTGAAAGGAACCTTTTATACACACACACACACACACACATATATATATATATATATATATATATATATATATATATATATATGTGTGTGTGTGTGTGTTTGTGTATATATATATATATATATATATATATATATATATATATATATGTATGGTTGTATGTATATACAGTATATATAAATACATATAGTTATATATGTGTGTACATATATATGTATATATATATATATATATATATATAATTCTATATATGTATATATAAGTGTATATATATATATATATATATATATATATATATACAAACATATATATATATATATATATATATATATATATATATACACACAAACATATATATATATATATATATATATATATATATATATATATATATAAGAACCCAAATACTTCTCCATGTTCCTGAGGAAACAAATATTCATGGGTCTATCAATACGCGTTAAAGTGTAAGCATGTACCGCACGTGTTTCATACACGGCCATACACTGTAATGATATAGGGAGGTATTTATAAAAATGAAGGATACCCTTGTAAGCATAAGGTCATCATTATGAATATGGAAAGAAAGATTTGCTTATACTTCTACCTTTTGCTTCAGAGAATTACCTTGTACTTCTACCTTTTACTTGCGAGGGTATCCTCCAAGCAGAAGTAAAAGGTTGACTCGTGTTTCGGGAGCGCTTAGTTACATGTTGGAACTTGTAAGATTTCATTTGTGCTGTCAAGATAAGAAAGAGTTTAGTATTTATAATAGGTATTTAATGCCCTGTTTTTACTTGTATTTAATTAAGTTAACGCATCAGAAAGAACACAGACGC
This sequence comes from Palaemon carinicauda, assembly GCF_036898095.1. Classification (NCBI taxonomy): domain Eukaryota; kingdom Metazoa; phylum Arthropoda; class Malacostraca; order Decapoda; family Palaemonidae; genus Palaemon; species Palaemon carinicauda. The sequence continues at coordinate 98,418,101 of NC_090752.1, read as the reverse complement.
CGTCGCGCCTTCCCCAAAGCCTCGCTGGCGACATCTATCCCCCAACCCTTGCATTAGAAGTTCTTTGACCTCTTTAGCTCCCCCATCCCTTGTATTAGAAGTTCTTTGACCTCTTTTTAGCTCCCCCACCCCTTGCATTAGAAGTTCTTTGACCGGTTTTTAGCTCCCACACCCCTTGCATTAGAAGTTCTTTGACCTCTTTTTAGCTCCCCCACCCCTTGTATTAGAAGTTCTTTGACCGCTTTTTAGCTCCCACACCCCTTGCATTAGAAGTTCTTTGACCTCTTTTTTGCTCCCCCACCCCTTGCAATAGAAGTTCTTTGACCGCTTTTTAGCCCCCACACCCCTTGCATTAGAAGTTCTTTGACCTCTTTTTATCTCTCCCACCCCTTGCATTAGAAGTTCTTTGACCGCTTTTCAGCTCCCACTTTGACCTCTTTTTAGCTCCCCCACCCCTTGCATTAGAAGTTCTTTGACCTCTTTTTATCTCTCCCACCCCTTGCATTAGAAGTTCTTTGACCGCTTTTCAGCTCCCACTTTGACCTCTTTTTAGCTCCCCCACCCCTTGCATTAGAAGTTCTTTGACCGCTTTTTAGCTCCCACACCCCTTGCATTAGAAGTTCTTTGGCCTCTTTTTAGCTCCCACACCCCTTGCATTAGAAGTTCTTTAACCGCTTTTTAGCTCCCACACCCCTTGCATTAGAAGTTCTTTGACCGCTTTTTAGCTCCCACATCCCTTGCATTAGAAGTTCTTTGACCTCTTTTTAGCTCCCACACCCCTTGCATTAGAAGTTCTTTGACCTCTTTTTAGCTCCCACACCCCTTGCATTAGAAGTTCTTTGACCTCTTTTTAGCGCCCCCACCCCTTGCATTAGAAGTTCTTTGACTGCTTTTTAGCTCACCCCCTTGCATTAGAAGTTCTTTGACCTCTTTTAACTCCCACACCCCTTGCATTAGAAGTTCTTTGACCGCTTTTTAGCTCCCACACCCCTTGCATTAGAAGTTCTTTTACCTCTTTTTAGCTCCCACACCCCTTGCATTAGAAGTTCTTTTACCTCTTTTTAGCTCCCACACCCCTTGCATTAGAAGTTCTTTGACCTCTTTTTAGCTCCCACACCCCTTGCATTCTTCCGAATCCTTTTAGAACTCCCGAAAAATTCTATCTTGTTTTATAACAACAATAACAACAAGAAGTCGCTCTTTTCCAAAAGTTTCTCGTTAGCTGTCAACAGATCTCCTGCTACTCTTTCCAGCCTCTTCTCGAGTATGCGAATTTCCTCATGGGCATTTTCTAACTCATTTTCTACAGCTGCCTTGGTCAAAAGCTCATCACGAATTTGATCGTTTTCGAGCTTCAGCTTTTTCTAGACTTACCATAAGAGACTCAATATTCCTATTTGCTCTCTTTAAATCATCAATTAAAGCTAAGTTACCGATGTTATTATATAACTCAATTTCTCCTACCTGAACAGATTTCTTGACCAAAAGCTCCTCACCAAGTTCATGGTTTTCAGTTTCATCTTTTTCTAGACTTAGCATAAGAGACTCAATTTTCTTATTGGCTCTATCTAAATCTTTATTTAAAGCTGATATAGCTATGTTGTCCTTAGATAACTCAATTTCTTCTGCCTCTGCGTCATGCACCTCTTCACAGATGCGTTGTAAGTCATTGGTCGTTTCCGTTTCTTGGTGCATTCTAGCGAAGAAATCATCAAATCATTTAATTCTCTCTTCGGCATTGCCCAACTCCTCACTGAGATCCTTTGAGATGCTTCCTCCAATTGTGCGTGTTCCTTAGTTTCTCCGGCAACATAATTTGCCCCACCGTAGACTGCTGGTTGCAGTCTCTCCATTTCCTCCCGATCCATCAAATCCAAGAATTTTTCTGCTTCTCTTTGTGAATCCTCGTCTCCCAAGCACCATGCCATGGCGCCAAAAGCTGTCAAAGATCCCAGTAAAATCATTCTGTCAGTCATAAATCTAACCATTTTGTATAGAAAAGATTTACTCAATGCCTTCCATGGCTGACGAATATAGCATTAAAATTAGAAAAAAAAAAATATTGACACATTTCTCTGAAGACGAAGAATTCCTGGAGCCAAGGAAGATGAAGATTTTCAGAGTCATCACTGGAGTCAAAATAATCCTGTAGCAGCCATTGAGAAACAATTCAAGGCCTGGCAAAAAAATAATAGATTTCCAATTACTCCTCCTTTAGGAGGTCAGTTGGAGACGAAATAATTCTGAAGACCTGGCAGAAAACCGACTCAAAGATCCAGTGAAGACAAGAAAATCCTGCAGACTTTGGGTGCTCAATCGAAGATGTTTACAACGACGATTCTGAAATGGTCTCTCTCTCTCTCTCTCTCTCTCTCTCTCTCTCTCTCTCTCTCTCTCTCTCTCTCTCTCTGCCTTTGGGGGATCAGTTAGAGACGAAATAATCCTGAAGCCCTTGAGAAACGGACCAAGACCTGGCAGAAAACCGACTCAAAGATCCAGTGAAGACAAAAAAATCCTGCAGACTTTGGGAGCTCAATCGACTTCTACAACGACGATTCTGAAATGGTCGTCTCTCTCTCTCTCTCTCTCTCTCTCTCTCTCTCTCTCTCTCTCTCTCTCTCTCTCTCTCTCTCTCTCTCTCTATATATATATATATATATATACATATATATATATATATATATATATATATATATATATATATATACAGTATAGATATATATATGTATATATATATATATATATATTATGTTACATACAATTATATATGTATGTATGTGTGTACAGTATACACACAAACACACACACACACACACATATATATATATATATATATATATATATATACATAATATAGTATGCATGTATATATATGCTTATATATATTCATATATATATGCGTATGTGTATATATACTTACACACACATTTATGTATATATATATATATATATATATATATATATATGTAGGTGTGTTTATATATATATATATATATATATATATATATATATATATTTATTTATTTATTTCCATATGTATATATGTATGTATGCATGTAATCACACGTATATATGTACATACATACCTACTTCTCTGGGTGTATGTATGTATAGTATATATCCATATATATTATCATCATTATTATGTCCCCCTAAGCCTATTGACGCAAAAGGCCTCAGTTAGATTTCGTCAGTCCATTATATATATATATATATATATATATATATATATATATATATATATATATATATATATATATATATTTATATAAATGTGTAGTGATTAATATGAGTGCATGGTGATAATCTTATAGAGACTGATGGTGAGAAAAATTTCCATTTAAGAATTGTGGATTTGGGCAACTACCCATGAAAAAAAAATTTCCTGGTTTGCGCATGCGCATTAAGCTCTCCGTAGATGGTGAACTACTAACAAATGGTGTATGTTTATATTTGGAGCAGGTTACGTTTTAATGTAATGGATAACGAAATAATCATAAACATCCTCCTTTGTTTTATAACTTCTGCAAAAAATTATTTAACTAAAAACTTTATTGGATGTAGCTGATTGTTTTTATTCCCATGAAAATATCAAGACTGCGAAATCCGAGCTTGCAAATATTCTTCATAAGGACCTTGTTTGGAGGAGGGACCCAGTGAAAAAACGAAAAGACTTAAAGGATGTATTGGAATACAGTGAAGAGGTAATTGCTTCAAGCAAGGGAATAAAATTTGGTTGTGAGAGCTATAGAGGAATGCCTCCCATTGGTATGGAATTTATTCTCCTACTGATATTAAGATTATCGGAAGACGTAAATAAAATAAATGAAGTGTTACCAAAGTTTGTCGATATTAGATCTGAGGTAATAAATACTGCAGATTCTGTGAGACAAGTGAGGAATGATGACAGAGACCTTAAAAATGAATTCAGCTGTGCCGTCAAAGGTATAAATGAAGCCGCAAATGATTTATCCGATGAGATGGAGCTATTGCAGGATATGCAATCTTTCAGGATGTCGGTCAGTGGAGAGGGATCTCTCCCCGAGAGGGTTTGTATTGGGGAAAAAGATAATAATACCTGGCTATCTTACTCAGCAGTTGCACCTAGGCCATCCAAAATAACCCAAGAAAAGCTGTAAACAACGAAAAAGACGTTAAATTCTACTGAAAACAACTTTGTTGAGGGACAGAATGGTTCATATTCTGATTCAGGAATTGCTGGACAGGGCCGAGAACTTGACGAGATTTTGTCAGCCTACAGAGAAGATGCAGATAGTCGGAGAAGTGAAGAAGAGGGTTGGACATTCGTTGGAAAGAATAACTTACAGCAAAAACTTAGAAAAACAGTCGAGTTGAGAATCGTAGCCAACGAACTTTTAAAGTGACCGGTGTTAAAAAAACGGGTCACCACTCGTTCAAAGGAATGAAAAAAACTGTTGATGTTTTAGTTGGAAGAGTGGATACGGAAGTTGAGTCAAATGATATTAAAAGTTTTGTTAAAGAAGTCTTTGATATAAATGTTATTAAGATAGAACTGGAAATCTTCAGTTCAGAGAGCAAAGCTTTTAAACTAACAGTGAATTTAGACGAAAGGGAAGGCTTATTTGACTAAAGTCATGGCCTGAAGGGGTCATAGTAAATTAATATTACAAAAAGAGACAATAAGACAAATTTTTGATATTATTAGTGTAACCATTTGTTTATTTTACATCATTATTGATATTTGTACCTTTGCTTTCTATTTATTATGGCATTGAAACTTTGCACAAATAATTGTTGCTCTCTGGCGAAAAATATTGATCTGGTCAGAGAGCTTGCAGTAAGTCAGTATGATTTTATATTTTTACAAGAAACATTTGTTACAGAAAACAGACTTGGTGATTTACAGTTTATTGATGAGCATTATGAAGTAATAGGGTCACCGGCAGTCTATTCGGAGAAAGCTATTGAGTCTTTTTCCGGTACGTGTGAGGGTGGGTTAGCTTGTCTATGGAAAAAAAATTCCTTCTTGATATCAAAAAGATTATTATAGAGAAGGATTTTATTGTAATGTCCGTTTTTTATAACCAAAAATTACTTGTGTTTGTAAATGTATATATCCGAAGCGATATTTGTAGAATCGAGACTTTGAATGAATATTTGGCTTCACTTAGTTATCTTGAATATATTTTAACTGAGATTAGATATGATTCTATATTTTTTATTGGTGATTTTAATGCAGACCCTTTTTCTGGTCGCTCATGGAATCACTTGATGGATTTTATGAAAGATAATCAACTTGAATGTTTTGATGTGTGTGCTCTGGATGACTCTACTTTCACATTTTTGTCCTTTGGGGGTAGCTATACCAAATGGTTAGACCATATAGTTGTGAGAAAGGAAAATGATACCTATGTGAAGAATATCAGAGTATTGTATGATATAATTGGTTCGGACCATTTGCCAGTAGAAGCTGAAGTGGTTGTTGATGCTGGAAGTCCTTGTACACCATCATATTTAGGTCCTGAAGACGGAAAAATTAGGTACCATGTTGACTGGGATAAACTTTCTACAAATGAACTTTGTCTTATTGGAGCAAATGTGATGTCTAGAGTGGGTAGCTTAGTAAGTAATGCATCATTTGACTGCTGTTCTTTGCGTTGTAGAGATTGTAAACATCTCAGGGAAATTGATTGTTTTTACTCTGCACTTGCAATGTCTGTAAAAGAGGAAAGCTCTCTTTACTCAAAGGCAATAAAGAGAAAATGTAAATATAAAGTGATACCTTGATGGAATCGTGATGTAAAATGTAAATACAAAACTGCCAGAATTGAATACTTAAAGTGGTTGCAGTCAGGAAAAATACATGCTGGCCCAGAGTTCGATCAAATGAGGGAAAGTCGCAAAATATTCAAAGAGGCATTAAATGAATGTAAGAGAAATGAATTTGCTGAGAGGTCTTTATCGATTCAAGAAAAATTTGAGGACAAAGATATGAAAAAATTCTTGGGGGGATGTAATGAAAAAGAATAACAAAGCGAAACAATCAGAAATAATTGATGGGGAAAATAATATAGAAAATATAATACCGATTTTTAAAAATAAATTTCTATCGTTTGATTTAAACAGTTCAAATGAACTCCCAGAAAATGAACTACTATTGAAATTAAATGAATATTGGATAAATAACAGAAAATTCAACATTAGAATATCATTAGATACGTTAAAAAGGTTGATTAAAAAATCTAAAAATGGAATTGGTGATGACGGAATTCCTGCTATTTTATTGAAAAGGGGTAGTGATCAGCTTTTGAGTTTGTTGTGTGATTTCATGAACGCCTGTTATGATCATTGTTACTTCCCTTGGTGGGGATATTACTCCTACAATAAAGGACCTAAAAGGAAATGTTTTTGAATCATCGAACTACCGTCCAGTGATGCAGTTGTCACTTATCTCATCACAGGTTTATATATAAAGTCGTGCCATCAGTACTTCTTAACTACATACAGGACAAAAGAGTAAAGATATAATATATTCATAATCGGATCTTATTCAAGCTTTTACAACTTTTTGAACAGTAAAAATACCACTATTTATTATTAACAAGTTGCCATCATTTTCATATGTCCCTATACCTGACATTTAGGCATCATCATACACTGACAGCTTCATCAAGATACTTTGTCCTTTGCGTTGGAAGTCATTCTGACTACAAGTTCAACATACGGCCCCAGGGGACGGCCTCTCTCACCTGGTTGAGCTCCACTTTTGGATGGGATTCCAGTCTGTCCCAGAGGCCTAATGGATTTGCCTAATTCAGACGTTTGACATTCCTAGCAATATTTTTTTTACCTTGTTTCATATTTTTCTTATTTCTATCTATTGTTACTTTTGGCAGTTATTTTCTGTTTTGCACAATGTGGTGCAATTGATTTTCTATTTTTCCATGGTTTTACATCTCTTGGATATTACTTAAATATTGTCTATTCCGTATAGAAGTACAAAATTAAAACAAATAGCATATGAACATGCATACATAGTCATATATGTTCATGTGTGTGTTTTAGTGTAAATATGCCATTGCCTGTATTTTACATGTTTCCCCCCAATGGAGTTACGTACAGAAAAAGTTTACTGTCATAATTCTTCACAATATTTGTAATGAGTTAGCATATTTACGATCATTTCAAGAACGACAGAGGGAAGCAAGTGGTAGTTCCTACCCAAGGGCCAACCTACTGCATGCTCCTACTTCCACACACAGGCAGCAGCGACCATTTCCGAACCCACATGCAAATGTAAACACATTCTAATATCATACGTCGACGGGATGCGAAGCGAAGTGGCCCCAGGCCATCGGTCTTCATAAACAAACACATCACTGATCGATCAGGTGACTGGACACACAAGCGTCCGAGGATGCAGCGAAGTAGGAAGTAGAGTAGGACTCTCTCTCTCTCTCTCTCTCTCTCTCTCTCTCTCTCTCTCTCTCTCTCTCTCTCTCTCTCTCTCTCTCATATTTTAAAAGGGAAGTTCAGTTTTTTGGTCTTCCTTCTTTGACGTTTAGATTCTATTGTCAAAACTTCGATTTTTTTTTCTAGTGAAATTCCTTACATTTTCAAAAAATTCTTCGCTCTAACAAAAATATAAAAGTAAATCGTACTTAAATGACTGTGGATTTCTTTCGCAACATTAATAAATCTTTGTGCAAACAATATAAATATTCCCATTATCTTTCTTTTTCTGTATCATCATTCTCCAACTGCCTTGTTTTCTGTGTTATATTTTTTGCAGTAGTTCTCTTGGTCTCTTCCTACTTAGCTGTCCAACTTTTTTCTAACTTCATCACTCCCCGATTTTCTCTAGAACATATCCTTCTCGGGAGCAAATTGGTTTTGTTGAATTATTCTACGATGATAAAAACGTATGATGATAATAATAGCAATGATAAAAGTAACAATAGTAAAACCTGTAAATACAAATAATTGAATAAAGTTCTCGCCTTATCTCTGGTCCTACAGTAGAGTGTCTACTGCAATTTATCTATATCAACAATAATTTATCCCCAAATATATATATTTGTCTACAACAATTTGTGCATTGAAACCATACGAACTTGTAACAGCTGTAAATCGAAATGTTTATTCCTTCGTAGTTGGTAATGTGTACTTGCTCAAAATTAAAAAAGGCATTCCAGCGTTGGTAATTAGTTCTGGAACGTCCGGGTGTTATTTCCAGGCAGCTTTGAAACAAGATAAATTCTTTGTGCGGTTTATCGACAGTTCTGGAGTAAAAGATGGAATCCCAAGTGAAAAATATAGGTGTAAAGAGCAAGAGCAATATCGAGAATCCATTTGGATTGCATTAAGTGCACGCTAGTATGAGATTCAGGGCCTCTGTAACACGGTTTTTTCGCAATAATTTTTTATCTATGAATTTCATATATATAACGCTTCTTCAGAATGCACATTATATCTACACATAAGTTTTGACTATATTCTGCATTACGTAGGTTGAATAAATTTGGTACTTATAATGTAAAAGTGACGTTTTTGAAGACGGGACAACTTACTCAGAGAAAAGGTTTCGAACGCACTCGTTACGTAGCTTATGACGGCATTTCTTCCCTCTTTCTTGATCGATGATTGGCTATACGTAGCGAAGGCTATACCTCTGCCAACAATGACATAAAAGTGGAAATAAAAGCAAAGCAGTACACCTTTATGAACTCTGAAACCTCTCCACTGATAATTGTCATAATGAACAAACCAACAAAATATGTTAATAAATACAAAAACACTTCGATTATTAGTCTAACTCCCAAATAAGTTTCCCAAGAAATTACAGTCTACTTTATAGGTCACAATCAGATTGACAAGGTGTAGGGAATAGTTGGTAATTTTCAAAAACGTAGACAAGCTTGATTTGATAACTGCTATATCCAATGTTAAGCAATTTTTATTTATTGTCTATCTACCTACCTAATTACTGTAAAAAAAAAAAGACTGTACCGTATTTTGGCTTTAAACCTTCACCAATAATTATCGTCAGAATGATGACTTCATGAGGCTCCACTCACTTTGGCCTCGTTATAATTCAGGATAACACTGAAAGCTATCATGGGCATTGTTGGATCAGAAAATTTAAATATAAAAACTCATTTCTCGAGTAGTTGTAAGAAGTGCCAAATGATCCTCAAGGATCCCAGCAGTTGGCCTAAACGTTTAATTCATGTGTACTACAGTTGTGTCACTACTGCTACAGTAGTATTACTACGCTAGCACAGATACCCCACCCACATTTATGTATCGTTCCGCCATTCATAAAGTCTTTTTAATGTTTTTTCACTGTGCAATAAGCCATGGCCTCCTCATAAATTAAGTTTAACATTAGATGATAGGTTATTTCATGAAGCTGACAAATTATGGCAACTGGGTATGTTATTGCCGATGATGAAGCTAAAGATAAAGTATGGTATCATTCCTTCATTGCATTATCATCTTTACTACTATTTGTTTGGCTACATGTAGTAATTATTTTAAAGGATAAATGAATTATGTTCACTTTACTTCTATAAATTGCCATTAGATGTACAAATAAAACTCCTAAATCTATTCCTGATTTATTTATAAAATGCAGTCATGCCCAAAACATAGCCAACACGGTCGTACGGCCTAAGAAGAAATTAAGAAAATAATATCGGATGATCCGTTGGTCTAATGGAGAGTTTAGCACAAAATTCTTATTTTAACAAAAATAGTTATATAAAGACTGTTTACATACAATCTCTCTCTTTCTCTCTCTCTCTCTTGGTGGCATAGTGAATAGTTAATGGAAAAGTTCAAAAGCCTGATTGACATTACAAGTATTATTATCATGTTACGCTAAATACAAATCAGGCCATAAACATTGGATTTAAACTAGAAACTGAATAATTACCTATTCAGGCTATAGTAAATATGGCCACGGGCTTTCTCTTGACTGTTTAAAGTTGCAAGTCATAAGACAAATGCAGTTTTGCAACCACGGGGGCAATTCCAAATCCTGTTAGCCATTCTTGACTGTTATGGGTTCCAGAGCCGATGGAAGAAGGTGAATGGGTGTCTGGTGGATGGGCGGGGCAAATTTTGTCAAAAGGTGTTTACATTGCTTACGTAATGAATGTTTTCGACTCTTGGCTCGTTATCACTGGCCATGGCGGCGGCCAGATCATTTTTACTCTATAAAAATTAAAACTATCGGCTTTAAGTTATTGATAATGCTGACAAAATTTGTGTGTGGTTGTAAAATATACATATGTCAACTTTTAGCTACATCCGATGCATTGATAAGGAGCAAAGTCCAAAAAACCGTGTTACAGAGGCCCTGAATCTTATAGTAGGAGAACATTGCTTAAAGAAATTAAAAAAGTATGGTCTTAAAAAATTGTGGAAAAACAAACATGTAAAAAACACACGAAGCTATTAGTTAATCATGATTTTTCCTTCAATTGCTACGTTTGATGCCGAAAATTTTCGATTAAAAACGTGTGTATTGATAGCATATACAAGTGACCCACCACAATTTAAGCCCAACCAGGTACATCGTTCACTGTTTAAGGCAATAGAGGAGCAATAATATTTCTCACGTAACTTATCAAAATTGCTACTGGCCCTGGCTAAGGAATTTGCGTCAAGAACAAATAAAACCCATTGATATGTAAGATCTGTGTGTATTTATTTTAGTAGCCTTCGTTTTAATTATTTTTCCTTGTATCAATTGCAACTTCGCACACACACACGCGCGCGCGCGCGCACACACACACATATTTAAAACACTTAAACGTGATATATCACAAATTATCTCTTACCCTTTCCTCTGACTTGGAACATGAGTTTGAATATCCCGACCCTGGAGAAATCAGTACCGAGAGAGATACACCTTCATTGGCAGTCATTTTTGCAACTGCAAATATTTTCAGATATGATTTAGAGCTCCACAAATGAACGCTAAAATGTTTTGCTTTTCCTTACGTTTTTGTATTGCATTTTTACACATTGACTTCTGGTTTTCATACATTTTTAGACACGTTCGTGCGTCAGCTTCCTTGGGGATTTCCTTGGGATTTTAAGACACATTATCCTCTGAAAATCACCAAGCGAAAAAATATAACGGATTTATAAAAAAAAAAAATCTTCACTTTGTGAAAGCAGAATTCATTAACAGCTTATAAAAAAAATATTCGTTACAGTTGGAAATTAATTCCAAATAACACTTATGCTATGAGATGACATTTAGCCCTTTGCCTTATTACAAAAGTCAGATTTAACCTTGAAGGGCATCAGATAAAGCTGTTGGTTTTGATTTAATTTCCTTGTTTATATGTTTCATTACTGTTTTGTTATTCTTTGTGTTTGTCTTACAGAATGCCATGCTATTGCCACCAGGTGTTGTTGCAATTCGTGATTGCATAAACTGAATGACTGTTCACTTTGTTACCGTTGACTTGATCAATCGTAATTAACGATCTCCTTGATCGTCACAGGATTAATTAACGCGCTTGGGTGTGTCGCAGGGCAATATTACGAGAGAGAGAGAGAGAGAGAGAGAGAGAGAGAGAGAGAGAGAGAGAGAGAGAGAGAGAGAGAGAGAGAGACTCCCACTCTATCCTTAATTGAAGACCTAACGCTTCTCGTTACTGAGGCTTGCATAGCTGTTAGCGGGCAAATGACCCGAATTGAGATCTCTATCACGTGTGTGGAAGCCCAAGGGAACTCGAACTAATCTTTCTTTTTTCATTTAAGAAAAAAATGTATGATTTTCGTTTTTATTTATACTTTCTAACCATAAATTATCTTAGTAATTGAAATTCATAAAGAAAATGTAAGCAAATTTTAGCACTAATGCTTAGTTGCATATATATATATATATATATATATATATATATATATATATATATATATATATGTATATATATATATATGTGTGTGTGTGTGTGTGTGTATATATATATACATATACATATATATATATATATATATATATATATATATATATATATATATATATATATATATATATATACACGTCATGCCTGGCTCACTGCAGTGATAATGCAAGTAACTTGCAGCAGGTTTTCAGTTCTATCTGCATTACTCTCTCGCTTTCAATTTCCATTTTTCCTTTGTTATCTTTT
>NC_090752.1:98368446-98400946 GCF_036898095.1 Palaemon carinicauda | reverse complement strand
GTTCTTTGTCTTCCAACTCTTCTAGTGCCTTATGGAGCCCAGTTAAAAGTTTGGTGAACTAATCTCTCTTGGCGGCTGTGAAGAGCATGCCCAAATAATCTCCATCTACCCCTCATCCTGATCTCATCCATTTATGGCACTCGAGTAATCTCTCTTATAATTTCATTTCTAATCCTGTCCTGCCCTTTAACTCCCAGTATTCTTCTGAGGGCTTTGTTCTCAAATCTGTTGGATATTGTTTCATTGTCATACCACCACTCTTCTCCATACTGTAAATCTGATATCACTAAACTGATATATAGCCTGATTATTATATGTAATTAAAGGCGATTTGATTTCCAAATTTTACTTAACCTAGCCATTGTCTGATTTGCTTTTTGCAATCTTTCATTAAACCCCAGTTCTAAAGACCCTGTATTAGAGATCATAGTTCTTGAATATTTAAATGTTTCTACCTTTCTCCTTCCAATGATATTTCATCTTCCGTTGCAAATTCCGTTCTCGTCATCTCTGTCATTCTTCTATTTATCATGAGCCCAAACTCATGTGATATTTGATGCATTCTGGTAAGCATGAGTTGCAAATCCTGTGGTGTTCTGCTAATAAGGACAGCGTCATTATCATACTCTAGGTCAGTAAATTTTATATTATAAATTCAGTCCAATAACAACATAGGTGACAACACATTCCCTTGGACTACTCCGCTGTTCACTGAAAATTCATTTGATAGGATTCCAATAACATTAACTTTGCACTTGCAATGTTCATGAGCAGACTTCATCAAATTTACACACTCAAGAGGAACGTCAGAGTAACGCCGGTGCTCACTATGAAAGGCCTTTTCATAGTGCACAAATGTCATCAAAAGTGGATTTCTATATTCTACACATTGCTGCACAACATGTCTTTATATGAAAATTTGGTCATTACAACTTCTACCTTTTTTAAATCCTGCTTGTTCATCTCCCACCTTTTCATTGAATTTTCTCTCTAGTCTCTTTAGAATAATCATTCTACAGTATATATTTTTATGACAACTGACGTAAGTGTGATGCCTCTAATTATTGCAATGAGTCATTCTTTTTTTTTCTTTTGCCATTTTCACCAACACTCCTAGCTCCCATTCATCAGGTTTTGCATCTTCATGCCACATTCTACAAAATAATCTTGTAAGTATTCAGGGATTCAACTCATTTTTGGCCAATATCATCTCAGCAGTTATTCCTTCGTATCCAGTGGTTTTCCGTTTCTTGACATTTTTAATGATAACTTTGACTTCAAACACACTGAATTCATTCCTGGGTACATCGGGGTTTTTCTAAGCTTCAGGTATATCAATTACATTATTCCCTTCATATCTCATATTCATGACCTCATTAAAGTGTTCCAATAACGTTACCTTTCTTCATCTTCTGTTGTTTTATCAGATCCATCTTTCTTGTTGATGGGTATTTTCTTCTCCCCCTTTGCCCCCGTAGAGATTTCATTATTAATAGAATATGGCATGATCATAGTGATCCAAGTGTTTGGGAACTAGCCATTATTTTAGCCTTTTTAAAACCCGGTAAGGACAAGTTTTTAGCAGCAACCGATCACCCTATTGGATTGACATCTTGTGTATGTAAAATCATGGAGAAGATACTTAATGCAAGATTGATTTGGTACCTTGAAAAGAAGGGCATTTTACCACCTATTCAATGTGGATTCAGAAAAATGAATTCAACGATGGATGTGTTGATACGAATTGAGTCCTCTGTTTGTGAAGCCTTTGCTTCCAAACAGCACCATGTGACGGTCTTTTGACCTTGAAAAGGCATATGATACTACATGGAGATATGGTATACTTGAGACAATTCATGAATTGGTTGTCATTTCTTTCTCATAAAGTTTTTCAAGTGATAGTGGGGGAAACTCTACCAAAGAGTAAATGTCAGGAAGAAGGAGTTCCTCAGGGTAGGTGTGCTGAGTGTAACCGTGTTTGTGCTAGTAATTAATGAGATATCCTCAGTCATTCCCTGGGATGTTCTCTCAACATTGTTTGTGGATGATCTCTCCATATCATTTGCTGGAGCTAGAATGGCAATAGTTGAGAGAAAACTACAACTCTCAATTGACAAAATTATCCAGTGGGCCGATATGAATGGATTTAAGTTCTCGACAAGTAAAACCTATCCGGGGAGTACATCCAGACTTGGATATTTACATTAAAGGTCAACGTATCCCATGTATAAGTCTCACTTAAAAGCTCTTAATCTTTTAAAATTATTGTCCCCATACATCATGGGTGGGGGGGGGGGGGTTTGCCCGCAATACTATTTTAAAATTATACAAGGCCTTGATTTTTTCCAAAATTAGTTATGGATGTGAAATATACTCTTCAGTCACTCCATGACAATTGAAGATGTTAGATTTAGTACATCCTGCTGGTATTAGATTGTCCACAAGAGCTTCTAGAACTTCGCCTATCTCAAATCTCCTTTTTGATGCTGGAGAATTACCTCTAAACCTTTACCGAAAGTCTTCTATTGTTCGGAATTGGTTTAGGTTACAAAGACTCCCTAACTCTTTCGCCTTTCAGACTGCAAGCCTTATAAGGCACACATCATACTCTGAGTTGCACCCAAAATCTCCTCAACCTCATGGCTTTCGGGTGAAACGATTATTAATCAGTGTTGATATAATTAGAAGTAAGGTGCTTCCATTTGGGGTATCATCAATGCCTCCATGGAAATTACCAGAGGTTTCTTTTTGTAAATATTTTATTGGAGTTAAGAAGAATATGACTGACTTAGAATCCAGGTCTCTTTTTATGGAACATGTTTCAGAACATAGGGATCGACTTTTATATATGCTGATGGCTCCAAATCTGATGCTGGCGTTGGCTTTGGAGTACATAGTAATGGTTCTAATTGTAGAGGTGCACTTCATCTAACAGCTTCCATATTTACTGCCGAACTGTATGGCATACTAACCGCTATTGAGAAAATGGCATTGGAGAAGGAGAGTAATTTTACCATTTTTAGTGATGCAAGGAGTGTCCTTCAAGCTTTACAAGTTTTTAATTCTAGTAACCCTCTAGTTTTAAAGATTTTAGAATGGGTTTTTATTATTAGTCGGAGAGGTATAATGGTTCGATTTTGTTGGGTTCCAGCACATGTAGGTGAGTCTGGGAATGAGAAGGCAGATTTACTGACGAAGAATGCTGCATCCGAGTTGCTACCAAGAAGGTATCCCTTTCCCTGTAATGATTTCCTACCTAACATCAAGAAATGGTTTTGTTATAAGTGGCAACAGCACTGGGATAGTCTATATGACAATAAGGAGAGAGAGGTAACAAATGTCATATCTCTGTGGAGGTATAACATGATGCCCCGAAAGTGGGAGACGTCTCTTTGTCATCTCCGAATTGGTCACACTCGGTTGACACACGAGTTTCTTCTGAAGGGCCAACATCAATCGTATTGTGACGACTGTTTGGTACCTTTAACAGTGAGGCATTTGTTGACCGAATTCCCCAATTATAATAACTTAAGAAATAGATATCTGTTTGAGGCTCGAAGTGAGGATGGCAGGTTCATCCTTGCCAAGATTCTTGGACATTATGTGTCCTAGTATGCAAGCGACATTTTTAGATTTATTTCAGAAGCAGGTCTTCTGAAAACTATTTAACCTCTATAATGACATCTTAACTTTTATGGATTTAATTAAATATTCTTTTATTTGTTATATAAAATAAATGATGTCGGCGTCAGTGACCTTAGATGTCAGGATGCCAGAAAACTTTAAATCAATCAATCAATCATTGATAATTCTATGAGCAATTCTTACACCATAGCCACTCCCCTGAATTCATAGCTCTCTTCAGCTTCATCTGTCATTATTAGTCCACTGTAGAACAAAGGCCTCAGATATTGAATTCACATAGAATATAAAACAGTATCAACTCGTAAACCACTGTAATAGTTTTCATATGGTGAAAACTCTCTCTCTCTCTCTCTCTCTCTCTCTCTCTCTCTCTCTCTCTCTCTCTCTCTCTCTCTCTCTCTCTCTCTCTCTATTTTCTCGTTTAGCCTTCCAGAATGATGTCAGATCTCTCGTATTTCACAATTGACACTTGATCGACAAGGGAGCAACATAGCTATCGAGTTCATAGGCTTCTCCAATCACCAGCGTGTGAAACGAGTAGAGGTCTTCCTTTCAAACATCATGATTGATAAAATTTGATATGAAAGATTGATAAATGATCCTTTGACTGGCTAGTGAGTACTGCATTGGATCCCTCTCTTTGGTTACGGCTCCTTTTTTTCTCGCCTGCAGAGAGACCGAATAGTCTGGCCTATTCCTCACACTTCTCTTCTGCCCCCCCCCCCCTAGACCTGACAACACTATGATTACCAATCAATTCTTCTTCACCTAAGGGGTTAACTACTGTACTGTAATTGTTCAGTGGCTACTTTTCTTTTGGTAAGCATAGAAGAGACTCTTTAGCTATGGTAAGCAGCTCTTCTAGGAAATAGGACACTCCAAAATCATACCGTTGTTCTCTAGTCTAGGTAGTAGGTTGGCCAGGGCACCAGCCACCCGTTGAGATACTACCGCTAGAGAGTTATGGCGTCTTTTGACTGGCCAGACAGTACTACATTGGATCCTTCTCTCTGTTTACGGTTCATATTCCCTTTGGCTACACACATTCACTTAATAGTCTTGCCTATTCTTTACATATTCTCCTCTGTCCTCATACACCTGACAACACAGATTAACAAACAAGTCTTCTTCACTCAAGGGGCTACTGCACTGTGATTGTTATGTGGCCACTGTACCATCGTCTTCCACTGTCTCGAGTTAGAGTTCTCTTGCTTGAGGGTACACTCGGGCATGCTATTCTATTTTGTTTCTCTTCTTGTTTTTATAGTTTATATATGAAAGATTCAATTTAATGTTACTGCCCTAGAAATATTTTGTTTTGATTGTTCATACTTCTCATGTAGTTTATTTTCTTGTTTCCTTTCCTCACTGGGCTATTTTTCCTTGCTGGAGCCCTTGGGCTTATAGCATTCTGCTTTTCCAACTAGGGCTTTAGCTTAGCTTGTAATAATAATAATAATAATAATAATAGTAATGATAATAATGATTCATATTAAAGATAAACATATGTGTTTGGCTTTGTTCCTTACAGAAAACATTTCTCATGCGTTATTACTGTCATAGGTATTTGCTTCTTTACTTAACATGGATACAAAATAATGGCTTCAATGAGCTAAGAGAGTTAACAAATATCCTGTCAATTACTTTCCTAGTTCTGGAGCCTAATTCTCCTAATGTGGCATATGAGGGGGAGGCATTCCCTACTCATGGCAGAAGCTTCTTAGAAGAAAAGGTAAATAGAGAGAACAAAAAAGGGAGTAATGGGGAGGGGTAGAAGACCAGCCCGGGGATCTGTGGAGAGACACCAGTAGCAGAATCCGTTTAAAACCAGTTGCCTTCCCCTATCGTCCATTTCTCGATGAGTTGAGCTGAAAAAGCAAAATAGTGAAGAAAATTAGCGAAATCTTTATCGACTCATAAACGTTCTTTCTAAGTTGGCCTATCCCCTAGGCAACAAATTGTCAAAAATGTTGTTCAGTTGCTTAATTGTTTAAGTTCTCCGGCTTTCAATCTACAGGGTATAATTGTGCGTGCATATGTGTATATATATTATATATATGTGTATGTATATATATATATATATATATATATATATATATATATATATATATATATATATATATGTTTGTGTGTGTGTGTCTCATGCGTGGATCCTTTTTCCTTCTAGTTGGTAACTCTAAAAGACCTTAAGAAGAATGTCAGAAAGAGGTTTTTTGCCAATTGCTGGGCTGAATGTCCCCTCTCCACCATGGCTGCTTACATTAACGGTTGCCTTACTGTATTTAAGGCGTATAAAATGCAATTTTAAATCGATGGCTCTTGATTGAGCCTATTAAGGTTAGCGTCTGGTAAAAGTAGATTTACACATATTTGCATATGTATATATGTTTATGTTAATATGTTTGTGTGCATATGTGAGTGTATATATATATATATATATATATATATATATATATATATATATATATATATATATATATATATGCATACATGTGTGTTTATAGGAAGGATTGAATTTATGTTTGGGCGTGTCTGTATATATATATATATATATATATATATATATATATATATATATATATATATATATATAGTTATTGTACGTAGAAATTGTGTAGGAAAAGTATATTTTTTTAGCCTATTTGAGAACAAACCATCTTGACGTGTAAGAACATAAGAAAAAATTCATCATTTTCTCTCTAGACATTTTCGAATAAAGTCTGCCATTTTTTCCCTTTCTCTCTTAAGGGTAACATAACGATGCTCTTATTAGGTTTAAGATGGCTGTGCTTCTAAGGGTGAAAGTTATAGAGGTCTTAACGTAGAGTTCGCCTTTTATCTGGAAATAGCCCATTTCTTCGCCGTCATTTCCTTTTATCAGCCCAAGGCCTTATCATCCCCTAACCCCCTATTCTCTCTCTCTCTCTCTCTCTCTCTCTCTCTCTCTCTCTCTCTCTCTCTCTCTCTCTCTCTCTCTCTCTGTAATCATGTTTTGTTTTGCAAAGTATCAGTGTTTTATTTTCATGAATCAGTTTATTTTAATAATAATAATAATGATGATGATGATGATGATTATTGTTGTTGTTGTTGTTGTTGTTGTTGTTGTTATTATTATTATTATTATTATTATTAACAATAGCAAATTGTGGTTTTCTTTTTCTTTCCTGAAAGAAGAAAAAGAAAAACACAAATAACCATTCACAGAGATAATACTAGAAAGAGAACACAGTGGTATTATTACCACAGTTTACAGAAAGAAAACTTATTCCTAAGTAGGCCTCAATGTCATCAGTTTTACATTTATTATTATCATTATTATTATTATTATTATTGTTGTTGTTGTTGTTGTTGTTGTTGTTGTTGTTGTTGTTATTATTATTATTATTGTTATTATTATTATTATTATTGTTATTGTTATTATTATTACTATATTTTATTATTATTATTATTATTATTATTATTATTATTATTATTATGCACACAACTATGAATGATATTCCAGAAAGCCATAAACTTGGTAAACAAACCTACACTGAATTTTATACCTTGAGATAAGTAAAAAAAAAAAGTTGAGGTGAAAAAAATTAAATAAAGTTTGAGTAATATTTGTAGTTTTTCCAATAGAATAGTTACTTTGAGATATTTGCCTTAAAGCATGCAAAGCCATTGTGATATACTATTGGTGATACTGAATTGATTGATTGATTTGAAGTTTTCTGGCGTCCGTGATACCGAATAGGTATTCAGTCTCCATGAAGATAGGAATGACAATAGGAGGAATAGGAATTCAGGGTTATGGCCATTCTCTCTCTCTCTCTCTCTCTCTCTCTCTCTCTCTCTCTCTCTCTCTCTCTCTCTCTCTCTCTCTCTCTCTCTCTCGGAAAAGACTTATTCCATCTTATTTACGATGGAATTTGGGAAAGTTGCTCCACATCCTGGAATGTTTTCTGGAGCTGGATATGCCAAAAGAATAACAATAGATATTTCTTGAACTAAAAAGTTTATTGATTACTACAGCATACCTTTTGACATTTGTGTTATAGATTTTTCAAAAGTTGCTTCTCAGAAATGGTGAAAATATTATTGGCGAACAACAAACATTATACAAACGTATATTTTTTCCACTTCCGGAAAAATAAATTTAAATGAACAGGAAGAAGGAGGATGGGATTAAATAAAAAGAAAGAATACAAGAATCAGGAAAAAAAAGATGTTGGACGAGAATTTCAAAACTGTAGCAAACTGAAATAAAACTAAATGATTATTTCAACAGATATCTTCTTCCTATCATATATTTTCGTGTTTGGAATTGTCCTTTGCAAATGTCAGCAATCTCCGAGAATTTTGCATAAAGAAGTTTTATAAAGTCTGCAGATTCTTATCTCCAAAGTTATCTGTTATTTTCCGCAAGTTAGCAAGAAGAGGAGCTTTTAGTACTTGTTAGAGAATTGGTAATGTTACTCCACTATGTATATGCGTTTGTGGTAGCTTAACTCCAACTGATTACTTCCCAATTTTCATAGTACCCATATTATGTAAAGTTTTTTAACGTCTTTTGGCAAAACGTCTTAATGGGTTTGCTGAAGGTAATCATCTCTTCCCCAGTTTTCAATTTAGTTTTCGTAAGGGCCTTGGAGCATGTGATGCCCTTCTTACAATCTCCAATGCTTCACAGAAATCCCTTGATTATGGTCAGGAAGTTCGTATAACTGGCCTTGATTTTAGTGCTGCCTTTGACCGTGTTAATCGGAGGCCTTTGTTTTCAAACTCAAACAGTTGGGAGTGGGTGGGTCCTTTCTTAGCATCATTATTAAAATTTTAAGCAATAGATCTCAAAGAGTTGTTGTTGATGAGCACCATAATGAGTAAAGGAATGTAATATCTGGTGTTTATCAGGGTAGTGTTCTTGTTACTTTTCATACTATATACACATGACATGTGGTATGGCCTAGAAAACAAGCTTGTTGCATACACAGATGATGCTATTCTCATTCTATCAATTCTGTACTCCGAATGTAGATCTGGGGTTGCTGAATCCCTTAATAGAGATCTTGACAAAACTCAAAGTATGATTGTAAGTATGTCAAGGATAGTGGCTCCTCAACATCCATATCTAGCATTGATAATGTTTCTTTAACTTTGTATGACACTTAAAATTTTAGGTGTGATTCTCTACAGCAAATTTACTTTTGAGAGTAAGTGTCTTCTTTAATTGTACAAAAAATTGAGAAAGTCTTTTTAAGATTTTTGGTTATCAATCTATTTTGAAGAAGTGTTTTAATTCTTTAATTCTGCCTTGTTTCGATTCTTTATGTTCTATCTTGTCTTCAGCTGCTGATTATCATCTTAATGTGTTGGATGGGAACTTCTATTAAATTTACTATTCCTGATTTAGATATTAATCTTTGGCATCATCGTTCAATTATTTCGTTATGCAGGTTGCATAAGATTTTTTTCATGATTCTGACCATTCTTTACAATGAGATCTTCCCTGACAGTTCCATCCTGTTCGTACTACTAGGCATGCAGTTAATTCTAATAGTCAGGCCTCGGTCATGAGGCTCAATACTACACAATTTTCTAGAAGTTTCATTCCAGCTGTGACCAAGTTGTGGAATGATCTTCCTAATCGGGTTGTTGAATCAGTAGAACTTCAAAAGTTCAAACTTGCAGCAAATGTTGCTATGTTGAACAGGCTGACTTAAGTGTTTTAATAGTTTATATGTGAAATACCTGTTTTAATGTTAAAGTTTTTAAGATATTTTATTTTAATTGTTCATTACTTCTTATATCGTTTATTTATTTCCTTATTTCCTTTCCTCACTGGGCTATTTTTCCCTGTTAGATCCCTTGGGCTTATAGAATCTTGCTTTCCCTACTAGGGTTGTAGCTAAGCTAGTAATAATGATAATAATAATAATAATAATAATAATAATAATAATAATAATAATAATAATAATAATAGTAATGGTGATGATGATGATAATAATAATACGAGTATGCATTTATATACAGATTTAGGTATTTGCGTGAGTCGTATGATAATAGGTTAATGATGTACAGTATGTATGTATGTATGTATGTATATATATATATATATATATATATATATATATGTGTGTGTGTGTGTGTGTGTGTGTGTGTGTTTGTATGTTTATGTGCATGTATGTATACATATAGGCATTTATATGTTTAGCCTTATAAAGAATAATCTTGAATGACGTCAAATCTGCATAGAGATATATACATCAGAAAAATATTACACCATTAAAAGGCAAACTTATCCTCTGTTGGAATGCTGAAAGATATCCCTAAAATATGCAAAAAGGAAACGGATATAGATATTATTGAAGAAAAAAAGAATACGAAAGTTTCGTAGGTATCAATATTCAGTCATTAAAAATATGAAAGGGATTCATTAGCGGGAAGAATTCATTAGCATATTAATGCGTCAATCGTCAATCGTGAAACGGATGTCATAGCTATTGGAAACCGGAAAATTTGTTTTAATTTCTGTCAGATAATATGATTATTCAGCGAATAGGGACTGTTAGTTTTTCTTTATTGAATTTCTGTTGTTAGTTTGTGTGTATATATATATATATATATATATATATATATATATATATATATATATATATATACACACACAATATATTATACATGTATACTTTTGTTTATGCAATATTTTTTATATACGTATATATATATATATATATATATATATATATATATATATATATATATATATATACTGCTTTTTCAATCTTTCATTAAACTCCAATAATGAATAAGCTTTATTAGAGTTAATCCATCCATCCATATACCAAGGCGCTTCCCCCAATTTTGGGGGGTACCCGACATCAACAATTGAAACAAAAATAAAAAGATGAATAAAACGGGACCTCTCCTCTCTACGTTCCTCCCAGCTTGACAAGGTAATCAACCGAGTTCAGCTGGTACTGCTAGGGTGCCACAGCCCACCCTCCCCCGTTATCCACCACAGATGAAGCTTCATAACGCAGAATCCCCTACTGCTGCTACCTCCGCGGTCAGCTAAGGTACAGGAGGAAGCAGCAGGGCCTACCGGAACTGCGTCACAATCGTTCGCCATTCATTCTTATTTCTAGCACGCTCTCTTGCCTCTCTCACATCTATCCTCCTATCTCCCAGAGCTTTCTTCACTCCACCCATCCACCCAAACCTTGGCCTTCCTCTTGTACTTCTCCCATCAACTCTTGCATTCATCACCCTCTTTAGCAAACAGCCATTTTCCATTCTCTCAACATGGCCAAACCACCTCAACACATTCATATCCACTCTAGCTGCTAACTCATTTCTTACACCCGTTCTCACCCTCACCACTTCGTTCCTAACCCTATCTACTCGAGATACACCAGCCTTACTCCTTAGACACTTCATCTCAAACACATTCAATTTCTGTCTCTCCGTCACTTTCATTCCCCACAATTCCGATCCATACATCACAGTTGGTACAATCACTTTCTCATGTAGAACTCTACATTCATGCCCAACCCTCTATTTTTTACTACTCCCTTAACTGCCCCCAACACTTTGCAACCATAATTCACTCTCTGATGTACATCTGCTTCCACTCCACCATTTGTTGCAACAATAGACCCCAAGTACTTAAACTGATCCACCTCCTCAAGTAACTCTCCATTCAACATGACATTCAACCTTGCACCACCTTCCCTTCTCGTACATCTCATAACCTTACTCTTACCCGCTTTCACTTTCCACTTCCTTCTCTCACACACCCTTCCAAATTCTGTCATTAATCGGCCAAGCTTCTCTTCCGTGTTTGCAACCAGTACAGTATCATCCGCAAACAACAACTGATTTACCTCCCATTCATGGTCATTCTCGTCTACCAGTTTTAATCCTCGTCCAAGCACTCGAGCATTCACCTCTCTCACCACTCCATCAACATACAACTTAAACAACTACGGTGACATCACACATCCCTGTCTCAGCCCCACTCTCACAGTTTTCACTGCTTTCAACAACCTTCCACCAACTCCATATAACCTCATCACATTCCACATTGCTACCCTATCAACTCTATCATACGCTTTCTCCAGATCCATAAACGCAACATACACCTCCTTACCTTTTTTTCTAAATATTTCTCGCATATTTGCCTAACTGTAAAAATCTAATTCATACAACCCCTACCTCTTCTAAAACCACCCTGTACTTCTAAGATTGCATTCTCTGTTTTATCCTTAATCCTATTAATCAGTACTCTACCATACACTTTTCCAACTACACTCAACAAACTAATACCTCTTGAATTACAACTCTCATGCACATCTCCCTTACCCTTATATAGTGGTACAATACATGCACAAACCCAATATACTGGTACCATTGACAACACAAAACACATATTAAACAATCTCACCAACCATTCAAGTAGTCACACCCCCTTCCTTCAACATCTCAGCTCTCACACCATTCATACCAGATGCTTTTCCTACTCTCATTTCATCTAGTGCTCTCCTCACTTCCTCTATTGTAATCTCTCTCTCATTCTCATCTCCCATCAACGGCACCTCAACACCTACCACAGCAATTATATCTGCCTCCCTATTATCCTGAACATTCAGTAAACTTTCAAAATATTCCGTCCACCTTTTCCTTGCCTCCTCTCCCTTTAACAACCTTCCATTTCCATCTTTCACTGTTTCTTCAATTCTGGAGCCAGCCTTCCTTACTCTCTTCACTTCTTTCCAAAACTTCTTATTCTCTTCATATGAAAGACCCAATCCCAGACCCCACCTCAGGTCAGCTGCCCTCTTTGCCTCACATACCTTGCGTTTTACTTCCACATTTTTCTCTCTATATTTTTCATTCTTCACTATACTATTATTCTACAGCCATTCTTCAAAAGCCTTCTTTTTCTCTTCCACTTTTACCTTCACTCCTTCATTCCACCATTCACTGCCCTTCCTCATGCTGCCTCCAACAACCTTCTTGCCACACACATCACTTGCAATCTCAACAAAATTTTCTTTTACTAACTTCCACTCCTCCTCTAAATTACCAGTTTCTCTTACTTTCACTTCGTCATATGCCATTTTCAACCTTTCCTGATATTTACTTTTACCCCAGGTTTTATTAGCTCTTCAACCCTCACTAGGTCCCTTTTACATCCACCCACTCTATTCCCCCACTCTTTTGCCACAACTAATTTTCCTTCCACCAAGAAATGATCAGACATACCATTAGCCATACTCCTAAACACGTGCACGTCTTTCAATCTTCCAAACATTCTTTTAGTTATCAACACATAATCCATTAACACCCTTTCTACTACTCTTTCATTTGTCACTCTTATCCATGTATACTTGTTTTTATCTTTCTTTTTGAAAAAGCTAGCACTTATCACCATCTCTTGCTCAACACACACATCTACCAGTCTCTCACCACTCTCATTTTCACCTGGTATGCCATACTTCCCAATGACACCTTCTACCTCTCCAGCACTCATTCTAGCTTGTCACCCATGACAACTACATAATTCCTTCTACCCAGTCTTTCTACACATCTAATTAATTCATTCCAGAACTCATTCCGCCCTTCTTCTTTTTTCTCACTACCTGGCCCATACGCACTGACAAACGCCCAACATTCCCTACCCAACCTAACCCTTACCCACATTAACCTAGATGATATCTCCTTCCATTCCACTACTTTACCTGTCATCCATTCACTCAGCAATAAAGCCACACCCTCTCTCGCTCTTCCCCTTTCAATCCCAGACACTCTACCAGACATTTCACCAAACATCACTTCACCCTTTCCTTTTATCTTTGTCTCACACAAGGCCAATACATCCATCCTTCTATTCCTAAACATACTTCCAATCTCACATTTTTTACTCTCTATCGTACTACATCCACGCACATTCAAACACCCAACACTAGAGTGTGGGGAGCAGTCACTCTCCCCCAAGCTCCATCTCTCTGCTGATGTCTCACAGGATTTAAATACAGGAGAGGGGGTTCCCAGCCCCCTCGTCCCGTCCCTTTTAGTCGCCTCTTACGACACGCAGGGATAATGTTGGCGCTATTCTAATTGCTTTTATGCCCCCGAGGCCACAGGGGCCATAATAGAGTTAATAGTTCCTAAATATTTAAATGATTCCACCTCTTTAATCCTTTTTCCTTCCAATGATATTTCATTTTCCATTGCATATTCTCTTGTCATCATCCCTGTCTTTCTTCTATTTTTTTGCTCAACCTCCTGTGTTATTTCATGAATTCTGGTAATCAAGCTTTGCAAGTTCTATGGTGTTTTGCTAATAAGGACAGCATCATCAGCATACTCTAGGTCCACTAATTTCCTGAGATCAATCCAGTCCAATGCTCCTGCGCCATCCCCAACTGTTCTATGCATTACAATATCCTTGAGGAGGATAAACAACATAGGTGACAACACATTATTAGAGTACTCCACTGTTTCGCTAGAAATTAATTTGATAGGACTCCACTAATATTAACTATTGCACTTGCAATGCTCATGAACAGAAGTCTATAATATTACAAGACTCTCTAGAAAATTGGCCGGTGCACACTATCAAAGGTTTTTTCATTGTCCACAAATGCTATCAAAAGTTAACTTTTATATTTTTCTCATTACTGTACAACGTCTGGAATGAAAATTTGGTCAGTACAATTTCTACTTTTTCTAAATCCTGCTTTTTCATCTTTCAGCTTTTCATCAATCTTTCTCTCTAATCTCCTTAAAATGAGCATACTATATATTTCGATGACAACTCACACAAGTGTGATGCCTCTGTGTTTATTGAAATCAGTCAGATCTCGTTATTTAGCTATTTTCACCAACACTCCTAGCTCCCTTTCATCAGGTTGTCCCTCTTCATGCTTCATTATACAAAATAATCCAAGTATTCTGGGAGTCACTTCTTTTTCGGCCAAAACCATCTCAGCAGTTATTCCATCGTATCCAGGAGCTTACCATCTCTTGTGTATTTTAAGAATAGCCTCGACTTCAAACACACTGAATTCATTCATGGGCATATCAAGATCTTCCTCAGCTTCAGGTAAATCGATCTATTATTCCCTTCATATATCTTATTCATGACCTCACTTAAGCGTTCCATCCAACGTTGCCTTTCTTCATCTTCTGTAGTTATAACAGATCCATCTCTCTTTTTGATGGGTATATGCCTCTTCTCTTTTGCCCCAGTAGACATTTCGTTAACAATTCTATGAGCAATTCTTACACCATAGCCACTCCCTAAATTCATAGCTTTGTCACCCTCATTCCTGGCTTTTTTTTTTACCTCACCATCAATACTGGAATACATAGCATGCTCTACCTTGAAATTTTCATTACTTCCTCGAGAACTTTCAACAATCAATTTCTCTCTTTGTCTTCTTTCTTATGGTATCCCAAGTATCATTTTGATATCCATGGTTTTCTCCTTGTAACTCCATGTCCCAAAACTCCACTATAAACTGATTGATATGTTCTTAATTTCACGCCATTCTTCATTAATTGTCTGCTCTTCGTCTCTTAAACTCTCTAAGACTGCGAATAGATTCCTACGTTTAATTGCAAATGTTTCTGTGTGCTCATCCCCTAGAAGCTTAGTTGTATCAAACCTACATATCTAACTTTCTGCTGGGTGCTTTCAGTTTTAATTTTAGTGTGGCATTGAGGACCGGGTGATCACTACGGGTACTAATATCTGCACCTCTATAGCTTCTTACATTTCTCAGAGTCCTCCTTCTCTCTTTAATAATGGCTTTGTGAAGTAGTTTATTTTTTAAATTGCCACATGGTCCATGTACATTTGTGGATGTCCTTGTGCCAATAACAAGATTTTTTGTTGAACAAATCCAATTTCATTTGCTACTTCGACAAGACCCTCAACACCCATTATATTGTCTATATCTTGATTATTGATTAATTCACCAATTACAACTTTCATATCCCACTCTGGGTCCTCATCTATTACACTCTGCAGTTCTTCATAGTATTTATCTTTCCTTTTTTTCAGAGGAATTATTTATTGGTGTCTAGCAACCAATAATGCTCATATTGCACTGCTTTGATTTAAACTTGCAAGTAACAATCTACTATTTACATCTCTTCATTCTGTTAATGACTTTTCTGTTCATAGTATTATCATCATTCCTACTCCTTCTCTTCCAACTCCATTTGTTCTTCCTGAGTAGATATAGTTCTGCCTCGGTCTAAGATTTCTCTACTAATCCCTTACAACGTGTTTCAGTTAGGGCTAAGGTATCCAAACTATGTGTCATAAGTTCATTCTCCGCTTACTGTAATTTCCCATGATGATTCATGATTCTAATAATCCAATTATCAATTCTCAATTTTTCCTTAGTATTTATTTACCGGGGTATTCTTAGCACCCTGCTACGCCCGGCACCGGGGGCCATTCTCTCATTTTCTCTTTCCCTACAATATATTTTTATCAAATGCAAAGTTTTCAATAGAGTGATATTAATGTTTTGGCAAGAATGATTTTTTGGACATTTTCATAGACTGAGAATTTCCGTCTTTAATAATTTGACATTTTTAAGAAACAGGATTTATAAACAAGATTTAAATTTATATTCATCACAGATGTTTAAAAAGAAAGCTTTATTTGTATGCTATATTTTCTATATATGTAATTTAGATTTTTATTTATCACAAATGGTTATAAAGAAAGTCATGTTTGTATCCTATCTTTTCTATGTATTTCATTTTTTATTAGCTTTAATATAAGTATCTTTAACTCCCGAATTTAATTGTGCCAGCTCTGTAAGAGTTGAGCTTGACTCATTAGGCTGGTTAATCTCTTCCCTTTTAATAATAGATAATAACCTTCGAAAATGCATCGTGTAATATATGTTCAGGCTGAAGACAAGAAACACATGTTTCGGAGGACATTTTTATTCTTTCTTTCGTTCTGCAGAATTATTAATTGAATGATAGATTGGGAAAGGAGATTAATGAATTGATTTTGGCATATAGATTTCACGATATTACCGTTGCTCTGAATGCGAATCTGTGTTTTAAAAACACCGAATCTTTCTCTTCAAAACAGTAAAATTTTGTCTTCAAAACAGAGAATCTGTGTCTGCAAAATAGCGAATCTGTGTTTTCAAAACATCGAATCTGTGTCTTCAAAACAGCGAATCTGTGTCTTCAAAACACTGAAACTTTGTCTTCGAAATAACTTTATCCTTTTAAAAAACACGGAATGTGTAGGATAGAAAGAAAAGCCTGAAGACTATGAGTCGAAGAGAGGACAAGGAGAGTCTAGGGGGAAATAACCCCGTTAACTTTGGGAAAAGTTTAATCACGAAAGTTTAGGCCAAATGAACGAGAGGAGGACCTGACTGATGATGAAGGTTGAGTCTCACCATCGTTTGGGATTCGACCAGATTTATCTTTCATGTAATTTCCCTCTTTTATCTTCAGCTGTGAGTTTTGGAGCTTTATCTCTCTTTTTTCCACTTTTGGAATCTTCTTTGGATTGATTAATGACATGGTTTACTTAAAAAGATTTTTATGAGTGGGAATACCTTAAAGTGGTGAATGAGTTATTGTATCGTCATGCTCAGCAAAGCTGTACTAGTCAGGGTCACCCACACTAGGTTGGTTTGCTCTGGGTGATCATACTATCACCACTCCGTAGTGGCCATCGTGGTGATGAAAACTATCCAAACCCCAGACATGAAAAGGGTCATGTCTGAGGCTTTTGTCCTGCAGTGGATTAGAAACGGCTGCATTTGTGGTTGTTGATGTGGTTGTAGGTTTATACTTGACCCTTTTAATTTTGATGCATGCAGCATTACTTAGTGGTGTTTAATGCTATTCAATACATTTTGAGTAAACTGATCCGTTGTGACATTTTCTTTTGATATATTTATTTTCCTTCTAACCTGTAATTGTTGTTAGGTATGATTCTATAACCATATTTTGGAATCAACCTTATTTCTTCTCGTCAACAGATGATTGAAGATGAGATTTTCAAGATGGCTGGGATCTTTCATTATATCTTATCTAGAAGTTGTTGTTGCTAGGAGAGAGATTTTATATGAGTAATATTACTTATATACTCCACATTTTTCTAGGAAGTAATAAGGTAAGTGATATATTATTTTAAATTTTTTTTTCCACGAATGGTAATTAATTTTCTGGGAAGGCTTTATATCAGATAATGAGGATGGTTAATATTTCATCATTAATTTACATTGAAGCATCATAACTCTCATCTTCAAGATTAATCTCATTTTAGTAGTAACATGGAGGAGGGTACTTGGCAAGTGACACCTATTTTTCCTCATAATTCGAATGTCTAGAAGTCTGTATCAATTTAGTTTAATGCCATCAAATCATAGGTGCATTTTGACACGAATTAAAAGGTATACTCGAATGTAACATTACTGTCTTTGTTATGACTTCCTGAATTTCTCAAAGCTTTTGTTGCAATAATTTTGACGTCAATATTCTTTTGCGTCAATGTTACAAACTAAAAGTTCAATACAATGACGCGATCGAACTTTCTGCACAATACTAGAGAACGAGATTTACTGTAAAGTTGTTCTCGGGTAATTCAGTTACTTTAAAGGTTTAGACAAACTGTACATACATAATGCAATTTTTTACTCTCTTCTGAAAAAAATAAGGTCGGGAAAAAGTAATCTGTATGGAAAATATATTTCTCTCTCTCTCTCTCTCTCTCTCTCTCTCTCTCTCTCTCTCTCTCTCTCTCTCTCTCTCTCTCTCTCTGATGTATATTATTCGCTATACTATAGAAATTATACTTAGAGATTATTCCACTTAAAACACCACTAAGTACAAGTCGTATTTCTTATGATTCATGACCTCCTTTAGCTTGTTTTTAATTCTTACATTAATAAGTACAAGCCCTATTTCCTAGGATTCATGACCGCTTTTAACTTGTTTTTAATTTTTACATTAATACGTACAAGCCCTATTTCCTATGATTCATGACCCCTTTTAGCTTGTTTTTAATTCTTACATTAATAAGTCCAAGCCCTTTTTCCTAGGATTCATGACCCCTTTTAGCTTGTTTTTAATTCTTACATTAATAGGTACAAGCCCTATTTCCTATGATTCATGACCCCTTTTAGCTTGTTTTTAATTCTTACATTAATAAGTCCAAGCCCTTTTTCCTAGGATTCATGACCCCTTTTAGCTTGTTTTTAATTCTTACATTAATAGGTACAAGCCCTATTTCCTATGATTCATGACCCCTTTTAGCTTGTTTTAATTCTTACATTAATAAGTACAAGCCCTATTTCCTATGATGCATGACCCCTTTTAGCTTGTATTTAATTCATACATCAATACGTACAAGCCCTATTTCCTATGATTCATAGCCCCCTTTAGCTGATCTTCATTCATACATTCAACTGTAGTTTTCCCCCAATAAAAGCTGTAAGCAACTGAAGATTTCCCAGAGTTAGCAGTTTCATTTAAGAGTTGATGAGCGTTCAATATATCTAAAATGGAATTCTCCTCTCCACCACCCAAATCATTCATAACCTCTTCCCATTGTATTTCAGGTCACCTTAGTTGAAGTAGATCTGTGAGTAGGATGTGGGTTACATGCGATATGGTAGATGGTAAGTCTGCCGAGGTAAAGCTGGAATTTTGAGATATACTGGTGAAATTTTGAAATTGGAATGGATAAGTTTGTGATGTTGCTGAAGTTAGGAAGCGATATTTGTAAAGGTTCCTCATTTGCCTCAATAATGAACAATGAGGAGTGCGCTTTGAAGGATTTGACTAGAAAAGTTATATTTCTGTTTGCACTCGCTTCGGGGACTAGAGTTAGTGAAATAGTGGCTCTCTCGAGAGAGGAAGGCCACGTTCAGTTCTTGATAGGGGTAGAACTGAATCTGTTTCCAGACCCTACGTTTCTTGCCAAGAACGAGCTATCCATCAACAGGTGGGGTCCCCAGAGAATCTGCCCTCTGAAGGAAGATGCATCTCTATATCCAGTGGAGGGCGTAAAGGTCTATCTACATAGAACTTCAGACTTTAGAGGGGGACAGCTGTTCAGAGGATAAACCTCGGGGTCAAATTTATCTCTGAAACAACTATGGGCGAACTCACCTATTTTATTCGCAGAGCGGATCCAGACAGTACACCCGCAAGTCATGATCCGAGGAAAGTTGCCTCTTCCATAAATTTCTTTAATTATATGGACTTTGAACAACTTCGTTCGTACACCGGCTGGTAGTCATCCAAGGTGTTCTTTATGCACTATGCGAAGCAAGTGGAGCAACTCAAGAAGTCTGTGGTAGCAGCAGGTAGAATTCTTAAACCTGCTGTTTAAATTTGCGAGGAACAGTGAAATTAATTTGGGATGATTAATTAAGAGGGTGGGTGTGTAGTCACAGACTGTTACTACAGACTGAGGGATAGGCCAATAACGTGTCCTTACGAACTGTTCCATTGACTTTGGTGAACTAAGCATAATACGGACACATGTGCCAAGCATTTCTTACGCTAGTGTAAATAAACAGTAATACAGACTGTATCGATATTATTAGTAATTCGATTTAAGTGGCAAATCTGTTTCCTTTTAGACGAAACAATATTTTCTGTTTACTGTTTTCTTTATGCTTTAATGGATATCGTCCACATTTTATAAATTTTATAAATGTTGACTGATATATATGTTTATTAAATTTTAATAAACTAGTTCATAGTGAACCTTGCGTCTTATTCGCCCACACTCGTTTTATTAGAAATGTATTGAGCATTAAGTTTGAAATATGGATAATTTTAACATGGAATGTCTTTTAAGATTGTTCCTCTCTTCAAGCAAAAATCCACTCACTTTAACCCTTCCTTAGGAAGGATTAACGTTGTACCCTAAGGGGATGGTGGTAGAGATGCAAAATTTGTTCTATACGGATACAGCTGTTGTCCGATAATTTAGTAAGAGTAGACACACTGGGGGAGATGTCAGGAATTCATACTGACATTGGTGACTTATACAAACTTTGCTTTATAAAGTATAGGACGAGACCACTATATAAGCTTGTCATTTTGTCATCCATATTTAATATGTACTCCTCGAGACTTTTTCCAGAGTCTAGTACGACTCTTCTCTGTAGGGAGCAGGAAGTACTAACATAGTTTATGCTTAGATGAAATGATGTATGACGGTAACATCATAGGTCTCTAGGTCTAGACGGACCAGGAAAATACTCTCTTGAGGGTATGGCACCGGTTGAGAATCCACAGATACAGTAATGCTCTGGTAAACTTCCATCAGGACGACATGGCCTGAGCCCAGAAAACGGATTTTGAGTGAAGCGAAAAATCTATTTTTGGGTGAGGTAGCCATGTCGTCCTGATGGACCCCCCTTCCTTTTAATTTAAAAGGGCTTATTGACCCCTCCCTATAATACAGTATCTGTAGCACTTCGTGTATCGCTACAAGGTATAAAGATGGCGCTGCCGTCATCGTCATATACACACTCGAAATGGGATAGGAGAGATACCTTATGAACGGCTCTCCTTTCATTCTCGTTTTTAGTTTCTTGCCACTGTTACCCCTCGAAGCGTTAATACTGTTCGGGGTGAAGATAGCTATGTGGCGTGTCAAGAATACGTCCTCTGATATTATGCGATATCCCTGTTAGATTTATTTGGGGATATTCGCTCCAGGAGTTAGAATTCTGGATACCTTAAGGTAAAATTCTCTGGGAATATCACTGTAGTCAAATATACCCTAGGAAGCTACCTTTTAGGAACTTCCATCAGGATGACATGGCTACCTCACCCAAAAATAGATTTTTCGCTTCGCTCAAAATCCGTTATATATTTATATATATTCACTCCTGTGTGTGTTGCCATGATCAAGAAAGTTGTACTACTGTAGTCAAGGCCACCCATACTAGGTTGGTTTGCTGTGACTGATCAAACGAAAATCTCCCACCATCATTAATCCACACTGGCCAGCGTGGTGATGAAAACTAGCCAAACCCCAGCATGTCCTACAGTGAACTGGAAACGGATGTTGACCCACAGAAATCAGGGGTCAATAAATCAATATATATATATATATATATATATATATATATATATTATAATATATATATATATATATATATATATATATATATATATATATATATGTATGTATGTATGTAGTGTGCGTGTGTGTGTGTGTATTAAATTCGTATATTTAGATGGAAACATTTGAGTTCTTTTCAAGGAAAAATACTTATTACTATGAAATGTTCTATATTTCTATTGATTATATCTTAACCTTTAATGCTGGTTTCATTGTCTGCATTTTTTATATTTATCGTAATTTTAAAACACTGGCAATTTTTTTCAAATCATTTATCTTTTCTAATTTTAACGTTTTCCGAATTGTTATAACAAATTATTATTTTTTCGTTATTTCAATCCGTTTACATCTTCTCCTCTATATGACATCGCAAGATTTGGCAACCTTCAAATACAGTATATAGATTATATATATATATATATATTATATATATATATATATATATATATATATATATATACTTCCACTTAGGCCTGCTTGTGGTTTTTCTATGCCAGTTCACGCCCACAAACTTTCTTATTTCGTCAATTCGTCGTCTTCTCTTCCTTCCCCTGTTACTTTTTCAATCTTTATGGACCCATTCTATTATTCCTTTTGTCCATCTACTATCTGTCATTCTCATTATTATATGTCCTGCCAACGTCCATTCATTTTTCTTACATGTCATTAGAATATCCTCTAATATAGTTTGCTCTTCTATCCATGTTGCTCCTTTTTTTCTGTGTCATTGT
Source organism: Palaemon carinicauda (assembly GCF_036898095.1). Taxonomy (NCBI): domain Eukaryota; kingdom Metazoa; phylum Arthropoda; class Malacostraca; order Decapoda; family Palaemonidae; genus Palaemon; species Palaemon carinicauda. The sequence goes on along the minus strand of NC_090752.1, from coordinate 98,378,440 downwards.
TATTCCCTTCATTATTCTTTTCATAGCCCCTTGATTTGTAACTAGCTCAGGTTCTAAGGCTTTAGTAAGGCTCAATGTGTATGTGTGTGTGTTTATTTTATTCCTGATTATTTATTATCATTATCATTATTATTATTATTATTACTAGCCAAGCTAGAACCCTAGTTGGAAAAGCATGATGCAATAAGCCCAAGGGCTCCTACAGGAAAAAAAATAGCCCAGCGAGGAAAGGAAACAAGGAAATAAATAAGGAAATGAATAAACGACTTAAGAAGTAGTGAAAAATTAAAATAAAATATTTAAAACAAAACATTAACAACATTAAAGCAGATAATTAATTTATAACTATGAAAATACTTTTGTCAGCAATGAATATTCATTGGCCCGCCTCTGGCCCAAATCTGGTAAGCCTTCGATGATCGTCCGGTCATTCTCCCTCAGTTCCCGTAAACTTTTTCTATTAAACTTTTTACCAAAGTTATACCAATTATACTTCTCCAAACCTTCAAACTTTCTGTTCCTTTATTCCTTACCGGTCTCTACCTATTGTGATATTTTTGTGAAAGTTGGTGGACGAGAACAGGAGTTTGGGTCTTCTACTGTTTATTTTTATAGATACATTAGATCATATATTTTTATAAAGAAATATAGGTATTTGAAAATATTTTTCATTTAATATTATTGATATTATTATCATTCAGGAAGGAAATTTTTTGTTTTGTTTTTTGTTTTTAGAATGTGGTAGTTCAATCAGTATCACAGAGCAACATTCCATTAAATTGCATGTTTAATAATTATACAATCGTCTCTTAATTGGTTGAGTCATTACAGACGATTCAATGATTGAATGACCTTTATCATGCGAGTATAATACCGTAATTGTTTAGGTAGTAGGAAGGCTAGGGCACCAGCCACCCGTTGAGATACTACCGCTAGAGAGATATGAGGTCTTTTGACTGGCCAGACAGTACTACATTGGATCCTTCTCTCTAGTTACGGTTCATTTTCCTTTTGCCTACACACACACTCACACCGAAAACTCAAGCCTATTCGTTACATATTCTCTTCTGTCTTCAGACACCTGAGATAACTTAGATTACCAAACAGTTCTTCTTCGTCCAAGGGGTTAACTACTGTACTGTAATTGTTCAGTGGCCCCTTTCCTCTTATTAAGGGTAGAAGAGACTCTTCAGCTATAGTAAACAGCTCTTCTAGGAAACGGACACTCCAAAATCAAACCATTGTTCTCTAGTCTTAGGTAGTGCCATATCCTCTGAACCATGGCCTTACACTGTCTTGGGTTAGAGTTCTCTTGCTTGAGAGTACACTCGGGCACTCTATTCTATTTTATTAATCTTCCTCTTGTTTTGTTAACGTTTTTATAGTTTATATAGGTGATATTAATTTAATGTTGTTACTCTTCCTAAGATATTTCATTTTTCCTCGTTTCCTTTCCTCACTGGACTATTTTCCCTGTTGGGGCCCCTGGGCTTATAGCGTCCTGCTTTTCCAACTATGGTTGTAGCTTAGCAAATAATAATAATAATAATAATAATAATAATAATAATGAGGTATCCCTTGGGAATGGTGACCATGGTCTGTGTCGATTGCTTGGTGTTTGTTATTGGGTGTCCTCTGCTGTATTTCATTAAGGAACTTGGCTGTTGCATGGTATGTAATGGTTTTATGATACGCTATTGTTAATTTCGAAGTTATTGATCAATTATTATTTATCTTAGAATTATCTTTTAGGGAACATGATAATATGAAATGCATTTGGAAAGATGGATTGACATCAGATCGATGTAAGAATTGGACGTCACTTCTTGGGCCTTGGGTGAATGTTGGCAACACCCGGATTACTGGGGTACGTTGTCTCCTTGAGATAATAGTCTTGATAAGTCCGATATAATACCAACTCGATAGTGTACCGCACGTGTTTCATACACGCTTGTCCACTAACGGTTTTTATTGTTTATTTTATCACTCGCTCTTCCATGCACTGTTGTATTATTATTATTATTATTATTATTATTATTATTATTATTAGCTAATCTGCAACCATAGTTGAAAAGTCAATTTGCTATAAGACCAAGGGCTCCAACAGGGAAAAAATAGCCTAGTGAGGAAAGGAAATAAGGAAACAATTAAAAGATATAAGAAGTAATGAAAACTAAAATAAAATATTTAAAAAAAAAAACATTAAAACAGATATTTGATATATAAACTATAAAAGGACTTACATAAACCTGTTTAACGTAAAACCACCAACTTGTGTTATCATGCTTTTTAGTGTTTGAATTTTTGTGACGTTCTTGCTCGCACATCACTGTATTTAAACTCGGGGATTGGTTATCAAATATTAGTTGCATTCGCCTCGCCTCTCAGTTATCATCTAACTGGTGCCTACACACAATATCTGTGTCGATGGAAAATGGGTTTAAGAAACTTTCTATATTTCACGGCGTGGTGATCCCATTTGAGGAAAAGATGGCTGACAAATTAAGAAAGTGCTTCGAAGAGACATATTAAGTAGCGGTGATGATTCATTCACTTTTCTTATAGCCCATCTACAAGCGGTAAAGGTCTTCATATTCCTTGGCCAAAACCGCCTCTCGGTGAAGCTTATGTATGAAAATAGCGGACTTATTGTTGTATGACATTTAGGGGAATGTGTTGTTATTATTATTATTATTATTATTATTATTATTATTATTATTATTATTATTATTATTATTATTATACCTCAAAATATATTCCCGCAGTTCCATAAAAGAGAACAAATATATATATATATATATATATATATATATATATATATATATATATATATATATATATATTCAGTATATATATATAATATATATATATATATATATATATATATATATATATATATATATATATATATATATATATATATAAGAAATTAAGAAATATTCTTTGTCAGAATGGAAATGCGTAGAATATATATTGTTGCTAAGTGAAATGATATATATATATATATATATATATATATATATATATATATATATATATATATATATATACACACACACACATATAATCGTGTGTCAGACGTGTTAAAGCTTACATTAATGTTTTTTTTTTTTTTTTTTTTTTCATCGCTAGCCTATCATTTAGACACTGTCAAAAGAGAATTTTTTTCATTTTATCACAATTAAAAGTTTTCATTAAAAGCAATAACTATAAAAAATCTGTTGAAACAGTTAATCAGAAAATGGATTGGGTCCAAATTCCAGTATTTTGGAAGGATGATTACCGTCGTCAGAATCGTTAACTAAATTGCTTTTATTCAGATCTACCGGTTTGCAATAATAGACTGTTGCTCTAACGTCGAGTAGTTACGGAAAAAAACATTTTTAATATTGTAGAATATATATACATATTTACGTAGACATATATACTGTATATATACAGCAAAAACAAAAACAATAGGTGTGGTGGCAGATGTGGTAATGTCCTTGTCTGGTGATTGCCAGACTGGGGTTTGAGTCCTACTGATACTCGTTTGTTCCTTTGGTCGCTGCAACCTGACCATCCTTGGGAGCCTGTAGGTCTACCTGCTGAGTCATCAGCAGCCATTGCTTGGCCCTCCTTGGTCCTAACTTGGATGGAGAGGGACCTTGGGCGCTGATCATATGCGTATATGGTCAGTCTAGGGCGTTGCCCAATGTCACTGCCCCTAGCCTCTGCCATTCTTGAGTGACCTTTAAACCTTTAAAATGCTGTCGTATCTAGTCCACGGAAGGACAAATGCCTCAGACATGTCATTTATGTCTGGGGTTTGGCCAGTTTCCATCACCACACTGGCCAACAGCTGTTGAGTGATGGTGTGATACTTTTGTCTCATCGCTCACAGCAAACCAACCTTGTATGGGTAGCTCTAACAGGTACAGCTTTGCTGATCATGGCGATGCACAAACCCCTTTCACCATGTAAGGTATCCTCACTTAGAAGGGGACTGTGTATATATATATATATATATATATATATATATATATACATATGTATGTATACACACACACACATATATATATATATATATATATATATATATATATATGTATGTATGTATGTATAAGTTCACCGTATCTCAAGTTAAATGAGCGTTTGTATAGCCTAGTGTTTGTGAATCCCTTAGGTAAAGATATTCACTCTGAATAGCAGGCGATCCTCTTCTCTTGAGTCAAGGGCAATCCCATATGTCAGTTCAGTCTATTTGTTTTATTTACTTTGCTTTTGAGGGTGTTTGCCTGTTCTTGCCTCACATGATAAAGCCAGCGCTTTACAGGACCTACGAGATTTGTTTGTAGTATACATCCTTCAAGTATTTAGGTAATAATATAGCATAGGCCATCGTTAGTTGCCAAATCATTGTCATTAAAGTACTTGCAAAACAAGAAAGTCTTTAACTTCTTATTGAAAGCCTTTATATCATCAGTCATTCTGATGTCCAGAGAAAATTTGTTGTACAGTCTTAGGACTGCATATATAAAATCTCTAAAAGGGAGAGTGCTTGAAGGATGAGTTGGTGATTTGTGGAGACATGGCACCAGTGGGAGAATTCCTTTAAAACCAGTTGACTTCGCCTATCTGACATTTCTCGCTGCATTGAGTATAGTTAGTGACTGTTTAATCTCGTTCCATACGACATATTTGCTTATTTTTAAAAGGTGTATCTAATTTATATCCATTTATTTTTTAAGATAAGAGTTCTATAGCCTTTCTTCCTTTAAAAGGCGAGTTTTATAGCCGTCCTTGTATAATTGTGAAAAGACTGAAGAAGGAGAGAGATAAAAAAGCAAATGAATAGATAATGGAAATAATTCATTTATCAATGTAAAATTCTAAATATATCCTCTCCTCCTACGCGTATTGACGCAAAGGGCCTTGGTTAGATTTAATTCGTTTCTATGTTGAGCTTTTAATTCAAGGCTTCTCCATACATCATCTCGTATTTCATGCTTCATAGTCCTCCGCTATGTAGGCCTGGGTATTCCAACTCTTTTAGTGCACTGTGGAGCCCAGTTAAAAGTTTGAACTAATCTCTCTTGGGGAGTGCAAAGAGCATGCCCAAAACATCTCCATCTATCACTCACCGTGATCTCATCCACATATAGCACTCGAGTAATTTCTCTTTTGGTTTCATTTCTAATCCTGCCCTGCCATTCAACTCCCAATATTCTTCTGGAGGCTCTGTTCTCGAATCTACTAAATCTGTTGTCATTGTCATGCCACGACTCCTGTCCATACTGTTACACAGATCTCACTTAACTATTATATAGCCTGATTTTTACATGCAATTACGTGGGAGTTTGAATACAAAATTTTACTTAACCTAGCCATTGTTTGATTTGTTTCAATCAGTCTTTCATTAAACTCAAATGCTATAGACCCTGCATTAGAGGTCCTAGTTTCTAGTTATTAAAATGATTTTACCTCTTCAATTCTTTCTCCTATGAATGATGTTTCATTTTCCATCGCTTATTCTTATCAACTGTCTTTCTTCAATTTATCTTTAGACTAACATCGTGTGAAATTTCATTTATTTTGGTAAGTAAGCTTTACAAAAGCTGTGTTGTTCTGCTAATAAGGACAGCATCATCAGCATACTGTAGGTCAGCTAATTTCCTATCACCAATCTAGTCCAATCCTTCTCCACCATCCCCAAGTGTTCTATGTATTACAAAATCCATGAGGAGGATAAACAACATAGGTGACAACACATTCCCTTGGAGTACTTCACTGTTCACTGGAAATTCATCATATAGGACTCCACTAACATTAATTTTGCACATGCTAAGCTCATGACAGACTTAATAAAATTGACATATTTAAAAGTAATTCCATAATAACCTAGGACTCGCCACAAAATTAGCCGGTGCACACTATCAAAGACTTTTTCAAAGTCCACAAATGCCATCACAAAATAACTTTCATATAAATGCTATTTAATTGAAAGCATCTATGATATTTTTTGGTAAATAAATTTATTGAAAGATATTTATAAAAGAAGTGAATATTAAAACCAATCATCATTATAAATCATGGAAGGTCCAATCATTATCTAAGTTATAGAAACCTATGTTTCTTCCTTCCTTATAAATTTTCTTGATTTCTTCAGGCTGGGCTAGAAATGGACATTAGGTTGCATCATCATTGTCAATATTATGAATAACTTTTTAAAAAAATTTTTATTAAATATATTGAATTTTCCATTTTTTTGTAGACCAAGTCAATTCACGTGTCTATTTTTTATGTATATGTATATATATATATGTATATATATATATATATGTATATATATATATATATATATATATATATATATATATATATATATATATATATAAATGTACATAGTTAATAATTGTAATTACAGCATTTATGGATTAATGCACACATTTACTCCCTCGACCACTGTATCCTATTTGGAAATTTGTACATTATTATTTTTGCAATCATTATTGCTAATAGCTAAGCTACAACCATTAGGGATTAAAGGTTTTCTCGAAACCCAAAAGCTACAGCAAGAAAGCATCCTAGCGCGGAAAGGAAATAGAAAAGGAACTAAAAATTGTAAATGAGTAATGATGATAAAGATTACGAACTGTACTAAGATCATTAGCAATGTTAAATATATAAGTCATCTTCCTACAGATATTAATTTGCAACAGGTGTAAACTGAAGTTCCACTGATCAACCATCAGAATGTGAAGATCATTCCACAATCTGTCACGGCTGGAATTAAACTACTAGAATAATGCGTAGTGATTAGTCTTATGATGACGAAACCTATTATTATTGATAATAATAGTAAAAATAATAATGATAATGATGATGACGATCATCATCATCATTATTATTATTATTATTATTATTATTATTATTATTAGGTTAAAAGAGCAAATATACAGATTATTATTATTATTATTATTATTATTATTATTATTATTATTATTATTAACATTTGAATCTTTGTTAATTTCCCTTATATGATAAAGAACAACGGGACTGGCTATATATATATATATATATATATATATATATATATATATATGTGTGTGTGTGTGTGTGTGTGTGTGTGTGTGTGTGTGTGTGTGTGTTACATTGAGCGGCATTGTCAGAGATATGGCTAAGCGGTCTATCACCGTCCATTGGGTATGGGGAAATGAAAGTGGTCATACCCTGGCGAGAGGGGTTACCCCCGAATAATACTTGGAAGCCACATCTCCCACATATTGCCGTGTTGTAGATAGGAAGGTCAGCAAACTTTATATATATATATATATATATATATATATATATATATATATATATATATACATACATACATACATACATACATACAATGTATATATACTGATACAAAATATACATAAAGCGTTAATCCTGTGATACTAAATGGACGACCTCATTATTCTTTTACTTTCGTCTGAGCCATTAACTTATCTTGTCTGAAATAATAGATAGTAGTCATTAACCTGGGTGATAAATTGGTGTAACGATTAGCAAACATTGAGATTAATTTCTTAATGCATCCACACGTATATATAACTGTATATACATATAAATGTATAAGATAGAATATTGTGTCTGAGTGTACCCTCAAGCAAGAGAACTCCAACCCAAGACAGTGGAAGACCATGATACATAGGTTATGGCACTACCTAAGGCTAGAGAACAATGGTTTTATTTTGTTGTGTCCTTCTAGAAGAGCTGCTTACCATAGCTAAAGAGTCTCTTCTACCATTACCAAGAGGAAAGTAGCCACTGAACAATTACATTGCAATAGTTAATCCCCTTGAGCGAAGAAGAATTGTTTTGTAATTTCAGTATTATCTAGTGTATAGTGACAGAGACGAGTATGTAAAGAATTGTCCAGACTATTCGATGTATTTGTAGGCAAAGTGAAAACGAGCTGTAACCAATGAGAAGGATCCACTGAAGTACTGTCTGGCTAGTCAAAGCACCCAATAACTTTAGCGGTAGTATCTCAACGGGTGGCTGTTGTCCTGGCCAACATACTGTACTATTATTATTATTATTATTATTATTATTATTATTGTGTGGGTAACATATGACTATGGCATATTCATTCCGCAAGAATGTTTTCATCTGACACTATATCTACTTAGAATTACTCTTCCAGCCATTTCAAATTATCTTCACTGTATGATGATATTGATATATTTATGCAAGTTTTTTTAACCGAATGTTAACGTTGAATGGTGAATGTGAAGGTATTTATAAAGCAATTTCTTAGAGGCAAAGCGTAGCTATTACTGGTCATTTCTAAGTAGTTCCTTGGGCTTACCTGTTCTAAGCATTTGCTACTAACATATTCATATACTTTTTATTTATTTAATTAAAATAAGGATCTTAAATCCAAGCAAAAGTGTTTGCTTGATGTTTTATTTGACAGGCACTTGTTGCTAGGGTGTCTGCACTGTCTTCAGCACGTGCTAGACTTGTGATAGCTAGCTGCTTCACCTATTACAAAATGTGTGTGTGTGTGTGTGTGTGTATCATTATCTCCCCTCTCCATTTCCTAAACTGTCCTCGATGCACATGCCTTCTCCTATCCAGTGGATAGTCAAACCTCGTTTTCTTACTGTCCGTCACTCGCCTGTCATTTTCCCGTTCCCACGTTCAAACATCACTTCAAACACTTGTCACTCGAACTGCGTTCGACAAACCGTTCGACCATGTAAACCTGCCTTGAGATCCTCTTGAAGTGTACCGGAATTAATGAAGCTAACTGTACAAGCTCAGAGAAAGGGGCTGGTGTAAACGGGGATAATAATAATGTATCTGTTTGCGGTAAAAGATGTTTTGCAACCAAAGAAACGATTTTTCAGAAACATTATTTTTATGAGGAAATATTTTTTTTCCTCTTGTTAAAATGATAATTTTAATCAGATATATTATCCCATTAAGATTTAAAATACTCCTGCATCAAGGGGATATTTTTCTTCGTTTTAAAACATTTATCCCTTAGTAAAATATTTCTTATAGAACACAATCAATAATTGCCTCAAGGATTTTTTTTCTCATAAGAATCCGAAAAAAAAAAATCGTAGTAATTAGAAACATCAAATTAAATAACCAAGATGTATAATAATAAATAGAAATTAATACTTTATTTACAACAGCATCAATCTCTCAACGACTCAGATCATTATTATTATTATTAATTACTAAGCTACAACCCTAGTTGGAAAAGTATAATGCTATAAGCCTAGGGGCCCCAACAGGGAAAATAGCCCAGTGAGGAAAGGAAATAAGGAAAAATAAAAAATAAAATAAGATATATAGTTTTCAACATTCTCCCCCCAGCAGTTCAGGGAACTGTATACTCGAGATGAAAATAAAAGAAGAGAGTTGGTGAGGGAAAACATTAGATTAAAGCGGCGAGCGAGATACTCTACACGCTCGGACGAGGCCTCATGAAAGGGAGAGTTTGCAAAAACCTTTTACTTTTATTCGAAATTTTTGAACTGTTCTTCTTTACTCTTATGTTTTGAAAAATTTGATTTAGATGTACATTACACGATTAAATATATATATATATATATATATATATATATATATATATATATATATATATATATATATATATATGCGGATATATCTTCATCGTCATCATGATCATCATCATCATCCATTACTAGTCAACTGCGGAACAAAGGCCTCAGTCATGCCCTCACAAAGGCCTCAGACATGCCCTCTCACTTGCTTCTGTTCATGATCTTTCTATGCCAGTCCACGCCAGCAAAATTTCTTAGTTCGTTAATGCATCGTCTTCCCTTCCTTTCCCTGTTGCTTTTGCAATCTCTAGGGACCCATTCTGTCATTGTTCTTTTGCATCTATCATTCTAATTATGTGCCCTGCATATATATATATATATATATATATATATATATATATATATATATATATATATATATATATATATATCCATACTCA
>NC_090752.1:98360946-98363446 GCF_036898095.1 Palaemon carinicauda | reverse complement strand
GCTAAGGGAATAACAATGTCCCTTGCCTCTGCCATTCATAAGCGGCCATTAAACCTTAAAACACATTAATATAATAACCACGCCAATCACCCACAACTATAAATTCTCATGTTGCATTAACTCGTTCGGCATTCTGATATTTTACCATGTCTAATGTTAACTTCTTCATTTACCTCTTAACGACACGGCTGTCCAAACATGTTATTACTTCCCTCTGCAGTTTTGAGATTCCGATAACAGCTTCTCTCTTCTTCCATCGCCATCTCTTTAAAGGTTTAAAGGACACTCAGGAATGGCAGAGGCAAGGGACAGAGGCATTTCCCTATCAAGCAGGACAATGCCTTAGAGACTGACCATACATACACATGATCAGTGCCCAAGCCCCCTCTCCACCCAAGCTAGGACCAAGGAGGGCCAGGCATTGGCTGCTGATGACTCAGCAGATAGACCTATAGGCTCTCCAAACTCCCCATCCTTAGCTCACAAGGATGGTGAGGTTGCATCTACGAAAGGAACTAACGAGTGTGAGCGGGAGCGATTATCACTCAGGCTACCACAACCCTAAGTAATAAACTAGAGTTTGGTCATACGGTAATCTTTTGGGAGAAAAATAAGTCTTTATTTCTGCTGGCCAACCTAATTTACTTTGATTAGTATGTGCTCAGCGAGGTGTGCTTGTGACTTTAGTATGATGAAAAGCATGACTGTAATGTAAAAGAGAGCTTAAGAAGCATCAGACTCTCTCTCTCTCTCTCTCTCTCTCTCTCTCTCTCTCTCTCTCTCTCTCTCTCTCTCTCTCTCTCTCTGGGTGTGTGTACGCTCTGTATATTCTGCTCAGTCTCTCTCTCTCTCTCTCTCTCTCTCTCTCTCTCTCTCTCTCTCTCTCTCTCTCTCTCTCTCTCCGATTCTTTTGTTATTGCAAATTGTAACTACTATTATAGTTATGAGTTTTAGTAGCATAACGACTTGCTGCTGTTGTCACCTAATAAACTAATTTTGTTGTATATTTAATTATGTCTTTATTTGTAAAACAATTGAATTTATCATGGCTAAATTCCACGTCTTTTATCAGGTCTGAGCTTTGACAAAATATTAACTATAAAATTCTTTCGTACGTTTCCCTTTATAAACTAAACTTTACTGCAAATTAAAAGGAAAGAAATACATAGATATGAAGTGGATAATATTGTGAGAGTTTTCCGCATGGCTGATTTATCCACGAATTAGCAGTTTAAATGGTAACTGCGAAAAAAAAGTAAAAATACTATAACTTGATTACATTTTTTTTTTTTTTTTGATAATTGTATCGAAGAAAAATTATGCAAGGTTTGTTTATATGTACTTACGCAATTATGATTGGTAAAGCGTTTTCACTGGCTTGATATCCTTATCGTGTTATAGTTATCATAAACTTTATCGTGTAAGAGGATTAAAGACAGCCACATTCAGTCCTTATATTTATTATAAATCGTCTTCTTATACACGTACATATCATCATCATTATCATCATCATCATCATCTCCTCCTACATCTACTGACGATAAGGGCCTCTAATAGGATTCATTGGTTAGATTCATTAAAGGATATCTAGTTCCTTGTGATGCTCAGTGCTTATCTAAAGCAAGTGACCCTGTCAATCCATACTAATTCCAGTAAGATCATCATGATATATATAATATAAATATGATATAATATAAATATAAATATATACAGTATATATGTATGTATATATTTATATTTATATATAAATATATATACATACATATATATATAGATATATATATATATATATATATATATATATATATATATACACACAGTATATATATGATATTTACATATATATATATATATATATATATATATATATATATATATATATATCTCTATATATATGTATGTATATATATATCTATTTATATATATATGTATGTATATATATATATATATATATATATATATATATATATTTATGTATATATATAATAAAGAACAAGTGTGCCTATACAGTATATATATATATATATATATATATATATATATATATATATGTATATATATATATATATATTATGTATATATATATATACATATATATGTACATATATATGTATATATATATATATATGTACGTATATATATATATTATGTATATATATACATATATATGTACATATATATATATATATATATATATATATATATATGTACGTATATATATATATATATATATATATATATATATATATATATATGTACGTATATATATATATATATATATATATATATATATATATATATATATATATATATATATATATATCCTCCTGGCACTCCGTATGACTATTCGGTCTCTCCTATATACATATACATTTACTGTATCATTATGCAAAAGTTGACTTTATTTCTACCCAGAACTGGTGAGTTGGGACTTCATAATATTCAGTTGGCCAAATGATATTATGGTAATATTGGAATAGAATTAATCAGTAGTTTTGAA
>NC_090752.1:98340946-98350946 GCF_036898095.1 Palaemon carinicauda | reverse complement strand
ATGCTAATAAAAAATATTTGTAGGCTTAGCTGTAATCGTCCAAAAGGGGATTCCTTAAGTTTCTCGTCTTTCCAAAGATTTGGAATAATGATAAAAGCATTCAGATAAACAGCATAAGAAAGAGAGATTTGTGTGTTATCAGATTGATCTTGTGGTTATACATCGGTAAAAATTTTGAAATTTTTCATGTTGGTCATATCAAATTTATTAAATGCTAAGCTATCAAGGATAGTAAGGTAGTGTTCTATTAAAGCCTATCAAGCCATGAGCGTAGCTTGAACTCTGGACCGACAGATTCACGGGTCGCTAACGTTTCCACTAATCCAACACAATAATATCCAAATGGTAAGATCACAGAAACCCTTTGAACAGTTAGTTTTCCAACAATCTATAGCGGAAACAAAAATACGTTTTCCTTTTTTGAATTTTGATAGAATTGTGTTTTTCATGAAAGATGCGCAAAAAATGAGTATTATAAAGTTCAAAATGCTCTGTACTCCAGTCAGTAAGTCGAAATTCTGTTAGGTTAGCAAACATTTTGGTAAAGCATAAAGGTTTCCATAAGAATTAAAGGAAAGCGAAGGCCCCTTTTTTTTTGTTATTTCCCTCATCCCCCTTCAAATGTAAACAATATGATTCACAAGTTTATTTATTTGCTAAGTATTCATAGATATGAATGGTGTATAATTTGATTCCTTATGATAATTTTTTATTTGTCTGTTGTCAGATGTTTCATGTTACTCATTGATAAATCTCTTAATGGTACTTTTAAAGGTCTATAGTCCACTCATGAATGGCTGAGGCAAAGTACAGTCACATTGCTCTAGAAGCATTGCCATAGCAAGCAGGACAATGCCCTAAACACTGGCCATACATAAATGTGATCAGCTCCCAAACCCTCTCTCCACCCAAGCTAGGACCAGGGAGGGGTAGGCCTTGGCTGCTTATTATTCATACCATCCTTAGCAAAAGAAGATAGTGATGTTGCAGACACTAATGGAACTAATGAATTTGAGCCGGACTCGAACCCCAGTCTGGCGATCACCTGGCAGAGATGTTACCAATAGGCTACAACAACCCTAGGAAGAAGACAGATAGGGAACAGACAGACAAACTACGGACTAACAGACAACTAGAAAGATTTGTGTATCATCTTTGGGATTTTATACTCATAGGGACAATTTCCAAAGATATTACTCCCAGTCATCTACTGACTCGTACCAACACCTGTACCCACAAAAGAAATCAAATTCATTTACAGATTGAGGTTAATTTTAACACAGTATGCTAATTTACGCGAATTTGGTGATATTAACATTTCATAGATCTACAAAAACAGGGAGAATTGGAAGTGAGTGAGAGGAGTAAGAGTAGCGGGAGTTGGGAGAGGTATTGTTGGAATATCTAATGTGAATACTTTTAGGATAAGGACTGTAGTATACATTAACATTTGCCTTCTCTCTTACTTGAAAGAATTTCTAACTAAAAAAATATATTCGACGTCAATGACCTAGAATTTTCAACGCATTTTATCAGCAATTACAGTGTTTAGTCAATTCCCTTTTGAGCTATTCTTCATTCTAGCTTTTAAATTACATGTTATATATGAATAAACTCCTGCTATTTTCCAAGATATTCAATATTAAAGCTGCCTATACTTAAAAACTTGTATTCGACTCCAGTGACCAAACATAGGTAGTAGGTTGTCCAGGGCACCAGCCATCCGTTGAGATACTAGCGTTAGAGAGTTATGGAGTCCTTTGACTGGCCAGACAGTACTACCTTAGATCTTTCTCTCTGGTTACGGTTCATTTTCCTGTGCTTACTCATACACCGAATAGTCTGGCCTATTATTCATATGTTCTTCTCTGTCTTCATACACCTGACAACACTGAGATGACCAAACAATTCTTTTTCACCGAACGGGTTAACTACTGCACTATAATTGTTCAGTGGCCACTTCCCTCTTGGTAAGAGTAGAAGAGACTCTTCAGCTATGGTAAGCAGCTCTACTAGGAGAAGGACACTCCAAAATCAAACCATTGCTCTCTAATCTTGGGTAATGCCCTAGTCTCTGTTGCATGGTCTTCCACTGTCTTGAGTTAGAGTTCTCTTGCTTGAGGGTACACTCGAGCACACTATTCTATCTTATTTTTCTTCCTCTTCTTTTGGTAAAGTTTTTATTGTTTATATAGGAAATATTTATCTGAATGTTGTTACTGTTCTTGAAACGTTTTATTTTTCCTCGTTTCCTTCCTCACTGGGCTATTTTCCTGCATGAGCTGTTGGGCTTATAGCATCCGGTTTTCTATGTAAGGTTGAGCTTAGCAAGTAATAATAATAATAATAATAATAATAATAATAATAATAATGTTAATAATAATAATAATAACATTGTTGCGCAGGCATTAGATTGTCATTAATCAATTGGTCAGCAAATCACTCGACGCTTGCAATGATCAACTCTATATCCTTATTCTTCCCAGTTCAGTATTCAGAAATATTCTCGTCTTCCCTTCGTAATGATGAAATTGAAAGTTAAATAGAGTATGTTTTCCAGGATTGGCTTATTTTTTAGAGTATTACATTGAATGTATTTCTTAGGAAAGATGTTTCCATCTATTCATGCCTCATTCACTTGTTCCATTTGCATATTGTGTTTTTTTTATTTGGTTTTGCAATGTTTCACCTACAAGAGTTTCATCCTTTTGCTATTAATACACACTTCCAGAAACTGAAATGTGAATAGAATTCTGTATTTAGAAATTTTCGCTTTCACCTCTGTTCTAATTATAGATAAGCTCCCTATCGCTATTAATAAAAGTTATATTCCAATATATACTCGTATAACGCAATATCGCAAATTAAAACGGTGCGAATCCTGAAAGGTTTTGTCCCTTATATTGTCTAGACATGATCATGAAATAGAAAATATACGAGACGAATCCATTTAGGATTCGCTCAATTTTTTTCCTTTTTCCTAGTGGTTCTTTACATCTGAACGGCATTAGTGAATTTTACTCATATACGTTTGTATGTATGTATGTATATATATATATTATATACTATATATATATATATATATACATATATATATATATATATATATATATATACATACACTGTATAAACAATTTATGTATTTGCGTACAAATATATGTATCTTTGTATAAATATATATGTATAAACATGAAAAACCTGTATGAATCAGTAAAATATCCACCTTTTATTGTAATGACCTCGAGCCAAATTTTAGTAACAAAAAAAAATTCCTTCCCGAAGAACTATTATTCATCGCACTACTATTCATTAAAAGATTTATTTGCAGAAACCAAAAGCCTTTCATGTTGCTTTTCCCTCACGAATAAAAGCAATAAAATTAACGGAGAAACTTAAAAGAAAAAAAAAAGGGGGCTCATCCATATGGCCAAGAGAAGATGGAAAGTTTTAGCAATGGGCGACCAACATTCCTGTCATTATTTCCACTTTATTGTAATACATCAATTGAAATTGATGTTGATGCCATTACAACTGCCATTGAAGGATTACGTTCATTCATAGCCACTGATAAACGCTGAGTTACATCGGTTGATTTTAACGTTTCTCGAGTTCCCTCGATCAGTCAGTTGATTGGATATCCGCTTGGATAGAGTCCTGATGGGTGATATCCTTGGATTCCCCATGTTTGAGGTTTATCCTTATGATCAGTCGTGTATGTTTGTAAGAGAGAGAGAGAGAGAGAGAGAGAGAGAGAGAGAGAGAGAGAGAGAGAGAGAGAGAGAGAGAGAGAGAGAGATTGTTATTTCATTGATTATCTTCATAACATAATAATTGTGTATAAAACAATTACGTCACAGAGAGAGAGAGAGAGAGATAGAGAGAGTTATGATATTGTTATTAAATACCCGCATGAGAGAGCAATAATGTTAATGATCCTCTTAGTATAAAGCAATTATGTGTGGAGAGAGAGAGAGAGAGAGAGAGAGAGAGAGAGAGAGAGAGAGAGAGAGAGAGAGAGAGAGAGAGAGAGATTAAAAATAATGGTGTTGATAATTACCTGAATAATTTAATCATCTGAGAGAAATAGAGTTAATGGTGATCTTTACGTCGTAACAATTGTAATATATATATATATATATATATATATATATATATAGAGAGAGAGAGAGAGAGAGAGAGAGAGAGAGAGAGAGAGAGAGAGAGAGAGAGAGAGAGAGAGAGAGAGAGAGAGAGAGAGAGAGAGAGAGAATTTCCCCCTTGGAAGGAATAGGTTCTTCAGTTTTCATTTTTCTCTGGTGAAATCAATTTTATCGTACTACAAGAAATTCGCGTGACCAGCCACAACAGTCAGATTCTCTTGAATTACCTGTATTATATCGCCAATGCCACCTCACTGTCAATCAATCATCTTGGGCTCCTCTTTTGGGATTCAAGAGACTAGTGATTACCTGCATAAAAAATGTCATTATCATTTAGTGGTCAAGTAACTCAAATAGTGAATTAATAGTTAGGTTATAAAAACTTTGTTTCGCTGTTTGGGATGCTTTAAAGCCGGATTTCGGTGTTCTCGGTAATCCAAAACTTCATGTCGCGGTTCTGGATACGGATTTTGCTGTTTTAGATACTTCAAAACCTGATTTCGTGGTTCTGGATACTCCAAAACTTTTATGTCGCTGTTCTGGATACTCCAAAACTTTATTTCGCTGTTCTGGATACTCTAAAAACGTAATTTGCTGTTTTTGGTTATTCCAAAACCAAATTTTGCTGTTCTGGATACTTCAAGATCTGATTTCGTTGTTCTGGAAACTCCATAAACCTGATTTGGCTGTTCTAGATATTCCAAAACCTGATTTATGTGTTTTGTATACTTCAAAACCTGATCTCGCTGTTCTGTATGCTTGATAATCCTGATTTTGCTGTTTTGGATACTCCAAAACCTGATTTCTCTGTTCTAGATACTCCAAACCCTGATTTCGCTCCTCTGCAGACACCAACATTTTTATGCGAATTCTGCAATCAATTAAGAAATTATTTCAAGAAATTTTACATATCACGTCAAAACTACTTGACGGATTTTGACCCCATTAAATTTTGGAGATGATCCGGATCCGGATTCTAGATCCGGTTTTGCATTTTCCCTATTTTAATGATAACGTTAAAACAAACGGTGGATTTTTACGAAATTTTCACCACAGATAGACCTTAGGCCATGGATGACTCTATTACCTTTTGGAGATGATTCGGTACCAGATCTGGATTCTGGATCCGGAATTACATTTTTCGCGATTGAAAGATTACGTCAAAACAAATTGACCCATTGGATTTTAACCAAATTTTAACAATGGATAGATAATATACATCGGAGGACACCATGAAATTTTGGAGGTGATACGGATCAAGATCATGATTCTAGATCAACATTGCATTTTACACTTCTGCTGTACAATCAACGTATGAACAGTGGGAGGTGATGTCCGTAGACTTCTGCTAAATATTGGGAATATTCATTGGCAGAGGTCTGAGATCTCTGATTGCTTTTGTTGTTGGCATTATTATTATTATTATTATTATTATTATTATTATTATTATTATTATTATTTTAGCGAAAAAACATAAACAGGAATAAGAAAATAATTTAATAAAAGATTAATAAATTGAGAAATTATCATATTCAAAACCCATTTGTAGAATTTCTTAGCTGAAGTTCATACAGTAGAGATGGTCCAAATATTTTTTTTCATTTACACAAGATAACATAAGACTCACTGAGTAGTTAATTTTTTTATTAATTTTATCTGTTTTTTGTTGTTAATCTTAGCTTTCCAATTTTAATATCTCTTCTTTATCACTCTAAGGTAGTTTACACGACTGGTCAAAAATTACTGCTATATATGTTGATAGCAGGGTATTATTACTATCTCTCCCCCTCTTCCCCTTACTCAAGGGACATGGGGAACTGAACGTGACCGAAAAGATCATATATATATATATATATATATATATATATATATATATATATATATATATATATATATATATATATATATTATATATATATATAAAGCTTCGGAGGCTTATACTTACTAACCTCGTTACATTTTAGTGATTGTTATTTTTTTCAGTCAGAGGGTCCTTATTTATGTAAAACAATATTCATTGATAAGTATATCATCTTGAACATATATTAAATTTTAGATATCTAGTCCATAATACCAACTGCAAAATCAATGTTCATGAAAACAAATTTGAAAAGCAAGATTTTACCAAGTTAAACAAATTGAAAAAGCAGACGTTTACCAAGTTAAAAGGAATTTAAAAAGCAAGATTTTTCCCTAGTTGAATTTAAAAAGCAAACTTTTCCCAAGTTAATCAATTGTAAAAAGCCAGATTTTAGCAAGTTAAACCAATTTAGAAAACAAGATTTTACCAAATTAAACAAATTTAAAAAGAGAACTTTTAGCAAGTTAATCAAATGTGAAAAAAATAGATATTACCAAATTAAAAACATTTGAAAAGCCAGATCTTAAAATGCAAACTTCTCCCAAGCTTATCATGCTAAAAGCCAACTTCACCTCCTTTACCAGTGGAGCAGGAAGCAGGATAGGGGGCTTACCAACCACGTTCTAATAGCGAATTCATAACTCGAGTCCTTATCTCTTATTTGGAAAGACTTTCAGGCTGATAATATTTCTTTTTTGTGCCCCAGCCTTCCCATGTGAGAAGGAAGGAGGCGATAAAACTTTGTATCCTTGGGAGAGTGGAAGATTAACTTGGCTCTAAACAGAATAACTTTAACGGCATCTGGCAACTTGAAAACTTTGGCGGAGGAATAAGTCTGTATTTTTGCAGCTATTACTTACATAAATATTACCTAAACGGAATTAGTACTCACATGCGTTATTTTCTGTTCTTGCGTGAATCGAAATGTTGCAAGAATAAGATCGTTTTCCTTTTGAACTGATAAGGACAATTTTAATGAAAAAAAATGCGTCTTAGAGATTGTTTTTTTCGATTTGCATCAATGAAATGTCGTCAAGGAAACCTAAATTGCTTGTTTTTTAATAGGCATCATAGTATTTCAGTTGTCTTTGAAAATGTAATAATATACACTTTAGAAATACCATAATTTTAATCGGAAATTCTCTGTAAAAATATTCTGTTCTCAGTCGTATTTCAGTGAAATACAGGCGACCGTAATTTTAACCTACTTTGTTATTATCGTTTAAGGGTTGGTGACCGCAGTACCACTCGTTTACGTCAATATATCCGTTTTTAAAACGGCAAATGCCTGAAAACATTCATTCTAGGACTTTTACCGTTTCTTTTACGGCTTATTTTTAACAGTGTATTGTACATCATTTAGTTGTATGCATCCAAGTGGCTTGGCGTCATTGGTTTTTGACGCAAAACCGAACATGGCGTCACATGAGATTAGTTTTCAAGGACCGGGTAAAATCATAGAAATTATCGAAAATGGTCCTGATACATACAGTTTTGTTGTGAAAGTTAAAAATAACATCTATTCGGGACCCGTTTAGGCTCTGGATTAATACTTTTACAGCATGTAAGATAAAGAAAAAAAATCATAATTAATAATCCAAGTGAGCCTCCAGACCAACACATTAAGGATATCGTCATGTTGACGGATATTGGGAGGTATTCATAAAATTACCTTATGAATATGGAAAGAAAGATTTGCTTATACTTCTACCTTTTGCTTCAGAGAATTACCTTGTACTTCTACCTTTTACTTGCGAGGATATCCTCCAAGCAGAGGTAAAAGGTTAACTCGTGTTTCGGGAGCGCGTAGTTACATGTTGGAACTTTTAAGATTTCATTTGTGCTGTCAAGATAAGAAAGAGTTTAGTATTTATCATACGTATTTAATGCCCTGTTTTTACTTGTATTTAATTAAGTTTACGCATCAGAAAGAACACAGACGCCACCGCGCCTTCCCCAAAGCCTCGCTGGCAACATCTATCCCCCACCTCTTGCAATAGAAGTTCTTTGACCTCTTTTTAGCGCCCCCACCCCTTGCATTAGAAGTTCTTTGACCTCTTTTTAGCTCCCCCACCCCTTGCATTAGAAGTTCTTTTACCTCTTTTTAGCTCCACCACCCCTTACATTAGAAGTTCCTTGACCTCTTTTTAGCTCCTTCACCCCTTGCATTAGAAGTTCTTTTACCTCTTTTTAGCTCCCCCCACCACTTGCATTAGAAGTTCTTTGACCTCTTTTTAGCTTCCCTAGCCCTTTCATTAGAAGTTCTTTGACCTCTTTTCAGCTCCCACACCCCTTGCATTAGAAGTTCTTTGACCTCTTTTTAGCTGCCCCACCCCTTGCATTAGAAGTTCTTTGACCTCTTTTTAGCTCTCCCACCCCTTGCATTAGAAGTTCTTTGACTTCTTTTTAGCTCCCACACCCCTTGCATTAAAAGTTCTTTGACCTCTTTTTAGCTTCCCCCCCTTGCATTAGAAGTGCTTTGACCTCTTTTAAGCTTCCCCACCCCTTGCATTAGAAGTTCTTTGACCTCCTTTTAGCTCCCACAGCCTTTACATTAGAAGTTCTTTGACCTCTTTTTTAACTCCCACAGCCCTTGCATTAGAAGTTCTTTGACGCTTTTTTTAGCTCCCACACCCCTTGCATTAGAAGTTCTTTGACCTCTTTTTAGCTTCCCGACCCTTTGCATTAGAAGTTCTTTGACCTCTTTTTAGCTTCCCCACCCCTTGCATTAGAAGTTCTTTGACCTCTTTTTAGCTCCCACACCCCTTGCATTAGAAGTTCTTTGACCTCTTTTAGGCTCCCACACCCCTTGCATTAGAAGTTCTTTGACCTCTTTTTAGTTCCCACGCCCCTTGCATTAGAAGTTCTTTGACCTCTTTTTAGCTTCCCCACCCCTTGCATTAGAAGTTCTTTGACCTCTTTTTAGCTCCCACACCCCTTGCATTAGAAGTTCTTTGACCGATTTTTAGCTCCCACACCCCTTTCATTAGAAGTTCTTTGACCTTTTGTTAGCTCCCCCACCCCTTGCATTAGAAGTTCTTTGACCTCTTTTTAGCTCCCCCATCCCTTGCATTAGAAGTTCTTTGACCTCTTTTTAGCCCCCCCACCCCTTGCATTAGAAGTTCTTTGACTTCTTTTTAGCTCCCACACCCCTTGCATTAGAAGTTCTTTGACCTCTTTTTAGCTTCGCCTATCACAAGTCTCCTTTACCGAAAGTCTTCTATTGTTCGGTATTGGTTTAGGTTACAAAGACTCCCTAACTCTTTAGCCTTTCATACTGCAAGCCTTGTAAGGCACACATCATACTCTGAGATGCACCCAAAATCTCCTCAACCTCATGGTAATCAGTGTTGATACAATTAGAAGTAAGGTGCTTCCATTTAAGGTATCATTAACGCCTCCATGGAAATTACCAGAGGTTTCTTTTTGTAAATATTTTATTGGAGTTACGAAGAATATGACTGACTTAGAATCCAGGTCTCTTTTTATGGAACATAGGGGATCGACTTTTATATATACTGATGGCTCCAAATCTGATGCTGGCGTTGGATTTGGAGTACATAGTAATGGTTTTAATTGTAGAGGTGCACCTCCTCTAACAGCTTCCATATTTACTGCCGAACTGTATGGCATACTAACAGCTATTGAGAAAATAGCGTTGGAGAAGGAGAGCAATTTTACCATTTTTAGTGATGCAAGGAGTGTCCTTCAAGCTTTAGAAGTTTTTAATTCTAGTAACCCTCTAGTTATAAAGATTTTAGAATAGCTTTTTAATATTAGTCAGAGAGGTATAATGGTTCGATTTTGTTGGGTTCCAGCACATGTAGGTGTGTCTGGGAATGAAAAGGCAGATTTACTGACGAAGAATGCTGCATCCGAGTTGCTCCGAAGAAGGTATCCCATTCCTGTAATGATTTCCTACCTAACATCAAGAAATGGTTTTGTTATAGGCGGTGACAGCACTGGGATAGTCTAGATGGCAATAAGAAGAGAGGTAACA
>NC_090752.1:98323446-98333446 GCF_036898095.1 Palaemon carinicauda | reverse complement strand
CAAGCATTGCATGGAATACGATATACACATCCCTTGGTAATGTCAGGAGAGTTCTTTATTAAGGCTGTTTTTATTGTATTTTTACTCTTAAATGCTACATTTACATTGAAGTTTTTCAACAGTTGGGGAATTTCTTTAAAAGAATTACAATTAGGTAGTACAAGTAAATTTTGTGTGTTGTAGTTTTTTCTGTTATCATTACCGAAAAAGTCTATTTTTGCTGTTCTTAGGGCATCATCTAACACAATTTCAGGATACTTTACTTTTTTACCAATTGCTCTAAACCCATTTATTTCGTCATCAATATATTCAGGGCTGCAGACTCGAAATGCTCTTAAAAACATAGAAGTAAATACAGATTTCTTAACTTTGTTGCCTTGGTTTGAGTAGTAATGGACATATGCCGAGATATTCGTTGGCTTTCTGTATACACTAAACTTAAGACTATTGTTACATCTATGTATGCGACAGTCCAAAAAAGGTAGGGTACAATTATTCTCCAGCTCCATAGTGAAATTTATTGATGGTACCAAACTATTCAATCTAAGAAAAAAGTTATCTAAATTTTCATTTCCTGGCCACACACATATTATGTCGTCAATATATCGAAACCATTTTACATTATTAGGTATGATGTTATTTAAGATTCTGCTTTCAAAAAATTCCATATATAGATTGCTCAATACTGGGGATAAAGTGCATATGGAATTTTTTGAAAGCAGAATCTTAAATAACATCATACCTAATAATGTAAAATGGTTTCGATATATTGACGACATAATATGTGTGTGGCCGGAAAGAAATATATTATTATTATTATTATTATTATTATTATTATTATTATTATTATTATTATTATTATTATTATTAATTGCTTAGCTATAACCCTATTCGGAAAAGCAGGATGCTATAAACCAAAGGAATCTAACAGGGAAAATAGCCAAGTGAGGAAAGGAAACAAGGAAGAATTAATTGATTTAAGAACAGTAACATTAAAATGAGTATCTCCTATATAAACTATAAAAACTATAACAAAACAAGAGGAAGAGAAATAATATAGAATAGTGTGCCCGAGTGTACCATCAAGCCAGAGAACTCTAACCTAAGACAGTGGAACACCATGGTACATAGGCCATGGTACTACCCAAGACTAGAGAACAATGATTTAATTAGGAGTGTCCTTCTCCTAGAAGAGCTGCTTACCATAGCTGAAGAGTATCTTCTACCCTTGTCAAGAGGAAAGTGGCCACTGAACAATTACAGTGCAGTAACCCCTTGGGTGAAGAAGAATTGTTTGATTATGTCAGTTGTATCAGGTGTATAAGGAGAGAGGAGAATACGTAAAGAATAGGCCAGACTATTCGGTGTGTGTGTAGGCAAAGGGAAAATGAACCATAACTAGATTCAATGTACTAGTACTGTCTGCCAGTCAAAGGACCCCATAACTCTCTAGCGGTAGTATCTCAACGGATAATATATATAGCCTGACACTTTTTCTTTATTATATAGGGGAGATTAGTAACAAAAAACGTAAATTATGGTCAATTTATGTTTTAAGAATTAAGGGATGATTAAATATTCAAAGGAGAGGGAAAGTATTGTAATAAGAGGTTTGGAGTAAAGGTCAAAGGGGAAAATTTAAAGAAAGAAACAGAGAAGAGAGAAAACGAAAATGCTAAGGTGGGGTATACTGTAAGTTGCAGAAGATCGAAGTTTTATTTTCGCGCCTACAGAAATGTTGTATGTGTATATATTCAAAGCACGAATTCTCCCTGGCTGGAATGGGCAGCCGGACGAACGGAACGACCTAAAAATACCTCTCTCTCTCTCTCTCTCTCTCTCTCTCTCTCTCTCTCTCTCTCTCTCTCTCTCTTTCTCTCTCTCTCTCTCTCTCTCTCTCTGACACTAAGTGTCTTATCTTGATTTGCTCAATCTCATTTTTATTTCTTTTCGACGTCCCCGTGATTTTCTTTCTTCTCTTTTTAAACATATCGAATTTCTTTCTCTGTGAGATGGTAGCTGATGTCAAAAACAGGTAGCGGATCCCTTTCTTATCATTACTGAGTGTACACCTTTTTGTTTCATCCGGAAGAAAAACAGGTTGAAAATGGAAAAAGAAGATGAAGGTGAGAGAGTAGAAGTAGGGGGAAGAACACAATTCATTTTAGATGAATATATTTCCTTACATGAAACTGTATGTCCTTCGGTGATTCGTTCATACAGTTTTTGATAATCCTTAGAGAATTATAACTTTTTCACAATTTTACGAATTCATGGATACATTTACCGTTTAATAGCTCAACTCATTCATATACAGTATATGATCATATAATTTTGAGTTATCCTTAAATGTGGAACACCTCAGCAGTATGCATATATTTATCTATCTATCTATCTATGTAGATATCTATCTATATCTATCTATCTATATATATATATATATATATATATATATATACATATATATATATATATATATATATATATATATATATATATATATATATGTGTGTGTGTGTGTGTGTGTGTGTGTGTATCATGATACTTGAATACTAGAAATACATATTGTTTTCTGAGGCAAGATATAAGGGAGGAGAATTCTTTTGTCAGTTTCCTTAGGTGTGTGTCTCATTACGGATCCACTCTTTGTATTTACAAAATGATATTCCCTGTGGTGTTGGCCACTTTCACCTCTATCTCTCCGTATTTTCCTTTTTTTCTATGTTTACAATGTATTGTAACTTGTTCCTTTATACTGGTTATCATCTGACTTTATACTCTACAGTATTTTGATTAATTCCATTAACCCAGTGTATTTAAATGCCACTCATGAATGGATAAGCCAAGGGACAGGGACAATGCCATAGCTAGCAGGACAGTGCCCTAGAGACTGATCAAATTTATATATGATGAGCGCTCAAACCCCCTCACCACCAAAGCTGGACCAGGGAGGACTAGGTAATGCCTGCTGATAAGTCAGCAAATAAACTTAAAGGCTCAACAAACCCCCATCCTTAGCTCACAAGGATGGTGAGGTTGCAGACACAAGAAACTATCGAGTTTGAGCTTGACTCGAACCCCAGCCCGGCAATCGCCAGGCAGGGACAATTCCAATACGCCATCACAACCCCTTTTATTTGTTGCCGAATTATACAGAGGCAAACCCTTGACCTAGTTGCGTTACTAACGCTTTCCCTTATCCCGTGAGCGTTCTTCTTGAATCCTCCTCGGAATAAATCATGAGGGATGTTAAGGCGACGTCTCCTGACATTATTTATCCTGGAGGCTCAGAAATTTGGGTTCCAGATCTGTCCTTTCCTTTCGGTTGTGAGCACTTTCTCCAGTATTCATTTACTTATCTTTTGAATTATCATTTAGTACTTTCCTCGACTTTAGGTTCTTGTTTTTTGTATATTTTTTTCTTTTTCGCTTCTTCAAACATCTTGATTTTCCGTCGTGGATGTTGAACGACGTCAAAAGCCAGCTGGAGAAAGACATCTTATCATTACTTAATCAACAACCTTTTTATATGGAAGAAAAGCAAAAGGTTAACAGAGGAAGAAGGAAATAATGACGGAGAAAGAGAGAGAATTGAGGACTCTTATTATAATGGAGATATTTGCACACACACACACACACACACACACACACACACATATATATATATATATATATATATATATATATATATATATATATATATATATATATATATAAGCTCGAAAATAATGTTTGGATGTTTTACTTCACTTGTGGTTCTGTCCTCATACACCTGACAACACTGAGATGACCAAACAATTCTTTTTCACCCAAGGGGTTAACTACTGCATGCACTGTAATTGTCCAGTGGCTACTTTCCTCTTAGTTATGGTAAGCAGCTCTTCGAGGAGAAGGTCACTCAAAAATCAAACCATTGCTCTCTAATCTTGGGTAATGCCATAGACTCTGTTGCATGGTCTTCCACTATCTTGGATTAGAGTTCTCTTGCTCGAGGGTACACTCGGGCACACTATTCTGTCTTATTTTTCTTCCTCTTCTCTTGTTAAAGTTTTTATAGTTTATATAGAAAATATTTATTTGAATGTTGTTGCTGTTCTTAAAATGTTTTATTTTTCCTCGTTTCCTTTCTTCACTGGGCTATTTTCCTGCTGGACCCCTGGGCTTATAGTATCCTGTTTTCCATTTAAGGTTGAGCAAGAAATAATAATAATAATAATAATAATAATTATAATAATAATAATATTATTGTTGCGACGGCATTAGATTGTTATTAATCAATTAGTCAGCCAATCACTCGACGCTTGCAATGATTAATTCTGTATCCTTATTCTTCCCAGTTCAGTATTCAGAAATATTCTCGTCTTCTCTTCGTAATGATGATATGGAAAATAAGATGGAGTATGGTCTCCAGGATTGGTGTATTTTCCAGACTATTATATTGAATGTATTTCTTAGGAAAGATGTTTCTATCTATTGCTGCCTCATTCACCTGGTCCATTTGCATATTGTATCTTTTATTTCTTTTTGTTATGTTTCACATACAAGAGTTTCATCCGGTTGCTATTAATACGCACTTCCAGAAACTGAAACTGAGTGGAATTTTGTGTTTAGAAATTTTCGTTTTCACCTCTGTTCTAATGATAGATAAGCTCCCTATCGCTATTGATAAAAGTTATATTCCGATATATACTCGTAAAACGCAATATCGCAAATTGAAACAGTGCGAATCCTGAAAGGTTTTGTCCTTTATATTTTCTAGACATGATCATGAAATAGAAAATATACGGGACGAATCCGTCTAGGATTTGTTCAACTTTTTCATTTTTCCTAGTGGTTCTTTACATCTGAACGGCATTAGTGAATTTTACACATATACGTTTGTATTTGTGTATGTGTATATATATATATATATATATATATATATATATATATATATATATATACTATGTATATATATATGATTATATACTATGTATATATATATGATTATATACTATGTATATATATATGATTATATACTATGTATATATATATGATTATATACAATGTATATATATATATATATATATATATATATATATATATATATATATATAGATATATATATAAATGTATAACCAGTTTGTATGTGCATACAAATATATGTATCTTTGTATAAATATTTATGTATAAACAGGAAAAACCTGTATGAATCAGTAAAATATTCACCTTTTATTGTAATGACCCCGAGCCAAATTTTAGTAACGGTATAATTCCTTCCGGAAGAACTATTATTCATCGCACTACTATTCATTAAAAGATTTATTTGCAGAAACCAAGAGCCCTTCATGTTGCTTTTCCTTCATGAATAAAAGCAATAAAATTAACGCAGAAACTTAAAAAAAAAAAAAGGCTCATCCCTATGGCTAAGAGAAAATGAACGGTTTTAGCAATGGGCGACCAACATTCCTGTCATTACTTCTACTTTATTTTAATACATCAATTGAAGTTGATGTAGATGCCATGACAACTGCCATTAAAGGATTACGTTCATTCATAGCCTCCGATAAACGCTGAGTTACATCGGTTGATTTTAACGTTTCTCGAGTTCCCTCGATCAGTCAGTTGATTGGATATCCGCTTGGATAGAGTCCTGATGGGTGATATCCTTGGATTCCCCATGTTTGAGGTTTATCCTTATGATCAGTCGTGTATGTTTGTGAGGGAGAGAGAGAGAGAGAGAGAGAGAGAGAGAGAGAGAGAGAGAGAGAGAGAGAGAGAGAGAGAGAGAGAGAGAGAGTTATTTCATTGACATCTTCATATCTTCATAGCTTAATAATTATGTATAAAACAATTACGTCAGAGAGAGAGAGAGAGAGAGAGAGAGAGAGAGAGAGAGAGAGAGAGAGAGAGAGAGAGAGAGAGTGAGTTGTTATTTAATTGATTGTCTTCATAACATAATAATTATGTATAAAACAATCACGTCACACACACGCACGCAGAGAGAGAGAGAGAGAGAGAGAGAGAGAGAGAGAGAGAGAGAAGATATGATTGTTATTGTGATTTTGCTGTGCTGAATACTTTAAAACCGGATTACGCTGTTCTTGAGACTCCAATACTTTATTTCTTTGTTCTGGATCATCCAAAAACCTGATTTCACTGTTTTGGATATTCGAAACTTGATTTTGCGGTTCTCGATATTTTAAAACCTGATTTCACTGTTATGGATACTCCAAAACTTAATTTTGTTTTTCTGGATATTTTAGAACCTGATTTCGCTGTTCTGGAGACTCAAAAAACCTGATTTTGTTGTTTTGGTTATTTCAAAACCTGATTTCTCTGTTTTGTGTACTCCAAAACCTGATTTCCCTGTTCTGAATACTCCTAAAACCTGATTTTGCTTCTCTTGGGGACTCCAAAGCTGGTTGTCTCTGTAATTCAGACTTCAAAACCTGATTTCTCTGATCTGGGTGCTTGAAAATCTGATTTCTCTATTCTGGATACTCCAAAACCTAATTTTGGTGAGCTGGAGATACCGTTGTTGTGTGCGTGTGTGTATGTGTGGTTTTTTTTTTGGGGGGGGGGGGCAATCAAATTAGAAATTATTTCAAGTAATTTTACTCAACATGTTTCAAAGCCTTGTTTATCTTTTTGGAATCTTTATATTATTATTATTATTATTATTATTATTATTATTATTATTGGGTAGTCACCCACAAAAAATGCATTGGAGGCTTTTACTTACTAACCTCGTTCCATTTTAGTGGTTATTATTATTATTTTTCTTTTTTTTTTTAGCCAGAGGATCTTAATTTATGTAAAACAATATTCATTGATAAGTATATCATCTTAAACATATATTACATTTTGAATATCTAGTCCACATTACCAACTGCAAAATCGCCGTTCAAGAAAACAAATTTGAAAAGGAAGATTTTACCAAGTTCCATTTAAAAAGCAGACTTTTCCCAAGCTTATCATGCTAAAAGCCAACTTCACCTCCTTTACTAGATGACCAGGGGCCGGGAGATGGGTAGGGGGCTCACCAACCACTTTCGAATAGCGAATTCATAACTCGAGTCCTTATCTCTTATTTGGAAAGACTTTCAGGCTGATAATATTTCTTTTTTGTGCCCCAGCCTTCCCATGTGAGAAGAAAGGAGGCGATAAAACTTTGTATCCTTGGGAGAGTGGAAGATTAACTTGGCTCTAAACAAGATTACTTTAAGGCATCTGTTAACTCTTGAAAACTTTGGCGGGGGAATAAGTCTGTTTTTTGCAGCTCTAACTTATATAAATATTACTTGAAGCTCTTACTTACATAAATATTACTTAGGTGCATGTGCTTTATGCTTTTACTTAAACGGAATTAGTACTCAAATGCTTTATTTTCTATTGTTGCCTAAATTGAAATGTTGCAAGAATAAGATCGTTTCCCTTTGGTACTGAGAAGAACAAGTTTCCAGAAAAAGAAAATGAGTCAGAGATTCTTTTATTCGATTTGCATCTATAAAATGTCGTCAAGGAAACCTAAATTGCTTGGTTTTTTCATAGACATCATAGAATGTCAGTTGTCTTTGAAAATGTAATAATATACACTTTAAAAATACCATAATTTTAATCGGAAATTCTCTGTAAAAATATACTGTTCTCAGTCGTATTTCAATGAAATACAGGCGACCGTAATTTTACCCTACTTTGTTATTGTCGATTTCGGATTGGTGACCGCTATACCAATCGTTTACATCAATATATCCGTTTTAAAACGGCAAATGCCTGAAACCATTTTATTCTAGGACTTTTACCGTTTCTTTTACGGCTTATTTTTAACAGTGTTTTGTACATCATTTAGTTGTATGCATCCAAGTGGCTTGGCATCATTGGTTTTTGATGCAAAACCGAACATGGCGTCACATAAGATTAGTTTTGGAGCACCGGGTGAAATCATAGAAATTATCGAAAATGGTCCTGGTACATACGGTGTTGTTGAGAAAGTTAAAAAAAACTTCTATTCGGGACCCGTTTAGGCTCTTGATTAATACTTTTACAGCATGTAAGATAAAGAAAATAATTATAATTAATAATCCTAGTAAGCCTTCAGACCAACACATTAAGGATATCGTTATGTTGACGGATATTGGCAGGTATTCATAAAACTGAAGGATATCCTTGTAAGCATAAGGTAGAAGTATAAGCAAATCTTTCTTTCCATATTCATAAGGTGTATAAGCAAATCTTTCTTTCCATATTCATAGTGATTACCTTTTGCTTCAAAGAATTACCTTGTACTTCTACCTTATACTTGCGAGGATATCCTACAATCAGAAGTAAAACGTTGACTCGTGTTTAGGGAGCACTTAGTTACATGTTGGAACTTGTAAGATTTCATCATCAGAAAGAACACAGACGCTGCCGCGCCTTCCCCAAAGCCTCGCTGGCAACATCTATCCCCCACCTCTTGCATTAGAAGTTCTTTGACCTCCCCCACCATTTGCATTAGAAGTTCTTTGACCTGTTTTTAGCTTCCCTACCCCTTGCATTAGAAGTTCTTTGACCTGTTTTTAGCTCCCACACCCCTTGCATTAGAAGTTCTTTGACCTCTTTTTAGCTTCCCCACCCCTTGCAATAGAAGTTCTTTGACCTCTTTTTAGCGCCCCCACCCCTTGCATTAGAAGTTCTTTGACCTCTTTTTAGCTCCCACACCCCTTGCATTAGAAGTTCTTTGACCTCTTTTTAGCTTCCCCACCCCTTGCATTAGAAGTTGTTTTATCTCTTTTTAGCTCCCACACCCCTTGCATTAGAAGTTCTTTGACCTCTTTTTAGCTCCCACACTCCTTGCATTAGAAGTTCTTTAACCTCTTTTTAGCTCCCACACCCCTTGCATTAGAAGTTCTTTGACCTCTTTTTAGCTCCCCCACCCCTTGTATTAAATTAAAAGTTCTTTGACCTCTTTTTAGCTCCCCCACCCCTTGCATCAGAAGTTCTTTTACCTCTTTTTAGCTCCCACACCCCTTGCATTAGAAGTTTTTTTACCTCTTTTTAGCTCCCACACCCCTTGCATTAGAAGTCCTTTCACCTCTTTTTAGCTCCCACACCAATTGCATTAGAAGTGCTTTGACCTCTTTTTAGCGCCCCCACCCCTTGCATTAGAAGTTCTTTGACTTCTTTTTAGCTCCCACACCCCTTGCATTAGAAGTTCTTTGACCTCTTTTTAGCTTCCCCACCCCTTGCATTAGAAGTTCTTTGACCTCTTTTTAGCTCCCACACCCCTTGCATTAGAAGTTCTTTGACCTCTTTTTAGCTTCCCCACCCCTTGCATTAGAAGTTCTTTGTCCTCTTTTTAGCTCCCCCACACCTTGCATTAGAAGTTCTTTGACCTTTTTTTAGCTCCTCCACCCCTTGCATTAGAAGTTTTTTTTACCTCTTTTTTAGCTCCCACACCCCTTGCATTAGGAGTTCTTTGACCTCTTTTTATCTCCCCCACCCCTTGCATTAGAAGTGCTTTGACCTCTTTTTAGTTCCCCCACCCCTTGCATTAGAAGTTCTTTGACCTCTTTGTAGCTCCTCCTACACCTCTAGCATTAGAATTTCTTTGATCTCTTTTTAGCTCCCCCACCCCTTGCATTAGAAGTTCTTTGACCTCTTTTTAGCTCCCCCACCCCTTGCATTAGAAGTTCTTTGACCTCTTTGTAGCTCCCCCACCCCTTGTATTAGAAGTTCTTTGACCTCTTTGTAGCTCCCACACCCCTTGCATTAGAAGTTCTTTGACCTCTTTGTAGCTCCTACACCCCTTGCATTAGAAGTTCTTTGACCTCTTTTTAGCTCCCACACCCCTTGCATTAGAAGTTCTTTGACCTCTTTTTAGCTCCCACACCCCTTGCATTAGAAGTTCTTTGACCTCTTTTTAGCTCCCACACCCCTTGCATTAGAAGTTCTTTGACCTCTTTTTAGCTCCCACACCCCTTGCATTAGAAGTTCTTTGACCTCTTTTTAGCTCCTACACCCCTTGCATTAGAAGTTC
>NC_090752.1:98313446-98318446 GCF_036898095.1 Palaemon carinicauda | reverse complement strand
CAAACTCGTTAGTTCCATTGGTCGCGGCAACCTCACCCTCCTGTTAATCTAAGAATGTGGTGTTTGGGGGAGCCTATAGGTCTATCTGCAGAGTCATCAGCAGACTTTGGCTGGCCCTCCCTGTACCTGGCTTGGATGGAGAGGGGCCTTGGGCGTTGATCATATGTATACGATGTCAGTCTTAGGGCATTGTCCTGCTTGCTAGGGCAATGTCACTGTACCTTGCCTCTGCCATTCACGAGCGGCCTTTAAAGTTTTAATGATAAGCATTCCGTACCCGAACTAGATTACTCTTTTTGATAGGTTTATAAATACTCTGATTTTGAGTCGAAATACTTTTATTTTTTCAAACTGTTTCATCTTCGTCGAGGACTACTCACAATACTTTTAGATCCACGCTTACAAGAGCATAATGTCTTGATTACATGTTTTTGTTGATGTTTTGATAAAGTCAACATACTGTATAACAGCTTAATCCATTGTGTTTCATGATATAATTCATCAGATTTGCCGTCTCCCATTGCTTGTGAATATTGGTTGTTAGCCACTCTTTTATATTTGGTGATCTATTGTAATTTTTTCAATAGACCATTAAGCTCTTTGTTACATTAATGTTTACAAACACATATCCCCTTTTTTTCCCTATAATTACACTAAGTAGTATATGCCTACCGTGAATCAAATCATACCTTTTTGTTTTCAAAACAAATTTCTTCATATTATTACAATTAGAAGTTTAAAGGTCGCACTTGAATAGTATAGGCAAGGGACACTGACATTGCCTTAGCAGAACAATGCCGTAGAGACGTGCCATATATTCATATGATCAAGCCAGGACTAGGAATGGCAAGGCAATGGCTGTTTAGGACTCAGCAGGTGGATCTATAGGCTCCCCAAAACCCTTCATTCCTTTGCTGACAAGGATAAGACTTCCGTTATTCTTTATTCATTGTACCTGCAAGTTTTTTTGTACTGACGTTTAGCTGGCTGTTAAAAAAGAGCGCCAGAATATATTATGAACATAGACTTTCATATTTCCAATAGGTCTTTGAGGCGAACTCGCGAACTCTCTCTCTCTCTCTCTCTCTCTCTCTCTCTCTCTCTCTCTCTCTCTCTCTCTCTCACACGAAAATTAGGGCAATTTAGCAATATTTCCCTATAAAGGAAATGGTTCTACAATTCATTTTTGTAGGAGAAAACCAATAATTCAAGTAACCCATGGGGTTTAGTTAAGTAAACCGTGTGGGGGGGGGGGAAGAAAGTGCTGAGAAGGACAAAAGGAAAGAGTGAACTTGACGCGGAAAGAATTGAGAAATTGGCGGCTATTGGATTTTGTTAAACAAGCAGTGGGTCCAGAATTTCATGTCTTGGCACTAGAAGGAAAAGGCCGTATTTGATTTACTAAAATGAGATAAAAGTAGTCTCTGAAAAAGATTAATTGTGGTTAACAACGCCAGTGCTGAACAATGTTCAGGACAATACTAAGTTAGCAAAGTATAACTTAGACCAGAGGAAAATGAAGAATACTGATCTTTTTAGAGGAAAATGAAGAATACTGATCTTTTTAGAGGAAAATGAAGAATACTGATCTTTTTAGAGGAAAATGAAGAATACTGATCTTTTTAGAGGAAAATGAAGAATACTTATCTTTTTAGAGGAAAATGAAGAATACGGATCCTTTTAGAGGAAAATAAAGAATAGTGATCTTTTTAGAGGAAAATGTATCAAGTCATTAGAATAATGGCTGAAAAAAGTCTAATAAAAAAGCTGAAAAGTCCCCATAGTCAAGAGTAATGCAATATATAAAAAAAAAAATCTTCAGATACCTTGGAATTGCCATCAAATGTAGGAATAACTCCAGATGTTTGTTAATATAAGAGATGGAAGAGGCATCCTATTACTGGAAAGCTATGGTGATGTATTGTTGTCGATTTAAAAAAAAAGAAAAAGTTTATTATGAATTACGTAACGCCACAATGACTTTCTTAAAAGAAATAGAAGTTTGAGTTCGTTAGTATCAAGTAAATATTTATTTCAGAATCACAGTTATGTGGAAAGCGTGCTTAAAAATAAATGAACTTTTACTTTTTGACATAATAATGCACCTAACAAGGCTCTGGAGGTTACCTTTCATAAGTAAAAAATAAAAAAACAAGTAAGTTAGTTTAAATAAAAAAAAATTCTGGGTAACATATGTTAGAGGGATGTTTGGTAAACTGGGAAGAGACCGGCTGCATGAGAAGTCGTTGAGAAGGCATGAGAAGAATGCTAGGTCTAAAGTATCTGAATAAAGTTTAAAAGTTCCCATGTAGGTTTAAAGCCAAGAACAGGAAGGGTGCAAAGGAATGTTGGTATTTAACTGCCATATTCAATAGAACAGTAGGAAAATAATTAAATGCCTCTTATGCTTATTAATAGCTTGCTCAATTAATATCTATTTTAAGTTTATGAAGTATTTTACATTAAAATCACCTACCATTCGCCCTCCAAATGTAAACTTGCACATCACAAACACCTTCTGTGACTGATGAAACAATACTGAGGGCAGAGAGACTGTGAGCGTAGTGAGTAATATACACTCCGCCAGCCTGTAGAAACCTGTTGAGACTTGTAGGCGTATCATGAAAAGTAGAGCTACCAAACAATTTTAACCATGATATTTGTTACCAGCAACCTAAAATTATATGGAAAATGCTACTTTGGTCTCCGAAGCATTTTGGTTGTTGACCAGTGAATAATTAGAAAATTTTTTGGATACTAAGAACCACAAAAAATGTGGAAAGAAATATGAAAAATCATTTGTGGGTTGCATTTGGATATTCAATTCATGGCTTCGAAAAACCTACCTGTTACAAATCGAAAGTTTTGAATGAGATCTTGTAGCGTAAGTGATTGATTGCCTTCAACGAACTCGCTTCAGAGATCCATAATGGCCAGATTTCTCTTCAGGAATGAAGAGAAAAAGACTATTTGGGGCAATGGTGGAGCGGTGGATGAATATACATGTTTCTTAAGAAGAAGAAGAAGAAGAAGAGAGAGAGAGAGAGAGAGAGAGAGAGAGAGAGAGAGAGAGAGAGAGAGAGAGAGAGAGAGAGAGAGAGAGAGTTTTGGGGCGATGGTGGAGCGGTGGATGAATATACAGTACGTGTTTCTTATGACGAAGAAGAAGAAGAAGAAGAGGAGAGAGAGAGAGAGAGAGAGAGAGAGAGAGAGAGAGAGAGAGAGAGAGAGAGATACGAGGAGCTCTCCTATCAGAAAAAGGAATGAGGTAGAAAGAAGAGAAAAGACGAATGGATAATTATGAATAAACAAATGAAGGAATAACTGAGAAAAATTAGTTGGTGAAAATAGTTTGCTGAAAGAGACAAGGAGGATTGAAACCTGTAAAGAACTGGAAAATGCCTGGAATGGTTTTGAAGGAAGATAGTTAAAACAAGGGATAAATAAGGCAAAGAGAGACAGGAGAATGGGCTTAGCAAATGTTTATTTATTATTCCAGTAATTTTTCAAAATTGATTTTCTTATTCATCAACCTACTCTTTATACTTTATCTTGACATCTATTTACCTAAACTTATTCCTTAATTTCAAAGATTAATACAGTATATGGGAATTGTTGGTATTCTCACTAAATGAAATAATGTTCCCATAGACCCTAGTTCTGTACAGAAAGAAAAGTTGGCCCGTGTGTTATAAGAACTCAGTTTAAGCATTGAAAGTAGTCACAAATCTAATTCCAGTTTCTTGTAAAATCCCCCATAAAAATATCTATTGAATTAATTACAGACTAACTGGTCAACTGTGGCAGCTATATCGAAGGTCGTGGTGTCAGCAACTCATGGTAAAGATCATTAGCTGTAATTAGTCCAATGCAGGACAAAGGCCATAGACATGTCTTTCTACTCGGGTCTGTTTATGGTCTTTCTATGCCAGTCGATACCCGCAAATTTTCTCAGCTCGTCAATCTATCGTCTTCTCTTACTTCCGCTACTTATGCAATGTCTAGACTCTAGAGACCCATTCTGCTATCCTTAATGTTCATCTATTAGCTGTCATTCTCATAATATATGTTGCCCATGTCCATTTCTTTTTCTTACTTAAGCTTGTATATAGGCTACTATATATATATATATATATATATATATATATATATGTATAATTATATATACATATATATATAATGTATATATACATATATATATATATATATATATATATATATATATATATATATGTGTGTGTGTGTATATATATATATGTGTGTATATATATATATAAATATATATATATATATATATATATATATATATATATATATTATATATATATATATATATTCTTTATAAGTCCTCCGCAAATAATTTTAATGTGTAAAAGCCACATTAGATTTCAAGAAGGATTATTATCTAATGAATTTTTTTTTTGCTTCATTTGAGTGAAAAGTAAATATGCAAATTCAATATGACTTTATGACACATTTAAACATATTCCATTATTTAATATGAACAATGAATTGTACTTTGGATTATGAATATACATTCGTATTAATTATGGTCTTTTTTGGCTATCCCTACCTTTGTAAATTCTACTAAGTTAATTTATTTTATGTTTTCACTTTTGCTACTTGTTCTCCGAACATGTTCTCGTTAGTATTAATAATACGAGTAATAAAGAAATAAGGAGAGAAAGAAGACGGAATGAAGAGAAATTGCAAGAAAATAATTGGGATAACTTTTTGAAATTTTAATGGCGAAAGTTTCGGGAAAATGACCAGACGAATGTCGAGTCTCTCAAGGACTTTGATGAATTACTTTGAAATTACTTTTGATTTGGGTTTTTTCGTATTTTGAGAATTACTTTTGAGTTGTTTTTTTAATATTTTGGACAATATATATTTTTTACTCGTTTATCGTCTTAGTTGTTAAGCTTCTTAAATACTTTGTTAAACTTTTACAGGTATATACACAAAGTTGTTTTTTTATAAACAACGTTTTATATATA
>NC_090752.1:98305946-98308446 GCF_036898095.1 Palaemon carinicauda | reverse complement strand
TAACCTTACATCTATACTGTTTCTCTGATTATTGCATTGCATCCCTAACCCGGCTGCCGGCTTAAGCCGACAGCCGGACAGGTGGAGGTTCTCTGGTTCTTGGCTACTGTCGGCGGGCATGGGTTTTGTTACCTTTGCCTGCCGGCAGTGGAAACACAGCCCGAATCTGCTGGCCACTACGATTAGCGGCCGGCAGCCGGGTATTAGTGTTTTCAGCCGTCGGCTGGTAATGATTGCCGGCCGGCACACAGTCGCGAATCAGTGGGCTGCCGCCTATTAGTTAAAGATAGTATATCTTCGAACTATAAAGGGGTAGTTGCCGGCCGGCACAACAGCATGCGATGTACAGTAGTTGCTGTATTCATAGTGTAGTACACACTGCATTAGCAGAAACTGCTGTACAGAGCTTGTGGTAACACTAAAGTTCTTCATCATACTTAATGTTATCTTGTACAGCCTTTTGTTGAGACCGTACAATATATAGAAAGTAAGTTCTTTCTGTATTCTTTCTATCCCGTATATTAAAACTTTATCTCAAGGCATGAACTACACCTTAAATTTCCGTTTAGGAAATTACATAAGGTATTCTAGAATAGAATTAACCTTAGTATTAATATCTCGGGAGGTTTCAGCAATTGACTAGACAGGAAATACAAGTATGTCTCTTTCCTTCTTTCTTTTATAGCTTTTCTATATAAGCTAAATGTCTCAATATAAGGGAAAGCCTTCACTTGATACTCATGGATTTTTCTTCTCTTTACAGGAGGACCATCCGAAGTGCAGGAGTGTGTCATCCTGAGTTATGTTGTTAAATCGTATTAATTTTGTCTGTGTGCCTGGTGTATCATTAATCTGATGTTGAGTATTTACAAATGACCTGGTTATGATTTCAATTTTGTTTTTAAAGAATACTAGAAAATTATTTGTTAGTTCCTGGTCACTGTATCCATCAGGTAGCTTCTTTTCTTTTACATTTCCCATTATACCATTCAGGAAACGATATAACTTATTTATGTCTGTTGCTGCTTCGAGGATCTTTCTTTTATAGTATTCACTTTTTTCCTTCTTAGTAGGTAGTTATATTGACACGCAGCAGTTTTGTATTCTACCCAAGTACTTCAAGTTTTTAACTTATTCCACTTTCTTTCTTTACGTCCTTTTCCCTCTTATTTACCAAAGTCTCTTCATCAAACCAAGGAGATTGGTCTTTTACGGTTATAGTCTTTTCCATCGGTGGGCACATGATATCATATTCACTTTTACTCACTTTATTGTGAGTGGTCATAAGACAGTTACCACACTTAGCTCCTAACAGACGTTGGTCGTCATGGTCACAGGGAATGCTGATAGCATCATTTATTTCCTTTGTAACTTTTTCAATAAATACGGTAGGAGAAAAAATTGATTTTTGTCTAAAGTTCATTTTCTTTACTAAAGCATGTTTCTGTAGAGGTAGACTAAACGTAATAAGTTTGTGTATTGGGGAGATTGTACATTTCTCTTCGACTTGTATATCAGATACAACATTATTCATGTCATCACTTATAACTAAGTCTAGCGTATGCCCAGTTGAAGTAGTTGTTCAGTCGGTACTATTCAATAGTCGATATGATTCTAGTAACTCGCTAAATGCCAAAGCGTCAGGTTTTGATGCGTCATCCATCCAAAAATTCAAGTCTCCACAGATAACAGATTCGTTTTTCTTCATGATAATCATCTCAATAAGAGCACTTAATTCTTTAAAAAAGATACTAGAGTTTGTGCTAGGAGGTTTGTAGATTGTTACAAAGGATATTCTTCTATTTTTTGGCGTAAATTTTATTTTTATATATTCAAAGCTTGTTACACCAATTCTTTTCAACGTTTTGTGATTTGAGTAACTTTTATGAATAAAGAGTCCGACACCCACACCATACCTACCTTCTCTCGGTATGTGAAAAAAAGGCATGGGGGGGGGGGTGGGGGGATCGTCATTTCAGTGATCTTTGCCTTGTCCAAGTTATATAGCCATGTTTCAGATAATGCTAATGTAAGTGAATATGGTAGTTATCGGTATTATTGACATAAATGATTTTAAATGTAACAATAAATTTCACAAGAAACTACGTCTTGTCTATACGCGTCACAACACATAAAACCATAAAGGAAAAATTAAATCTCGATACCCATTTACTCTGTAAGAGTTTCTGTCGGTTAAACAGAATAACTGATCGTAAATTATCGGTTTTATAACCAGTTAGTGCCACGGAGGGGCTGTATAGCCTACTTCAAGATGTCTTCCCCAAAGTGTCTTCTGGGGGTTTTCAGGAAAATGTTCCGACTAAGATAACAATTCCCTGTTAGTTTTTCCAAGTGTATAACGGCCAAGCATCTAATCGATTCTGGGAAGAAAGTGGCGTTGCAGTGGTAATGATAATCATTATAATTATGTGTATGTAGATGGTTACGAGATATAACCAGTTGGATGTTGGTCTCTGAGTTTATTGCTGATTCGTAGTAA
>NC_090752.1:98290946-98298446 GCF_036898095.1 Palaemon carinicauda | reverse complement strand
CCACGAAGCTATAACCCCAAGGGCTCCAACATGGAAAAATAGCCCAGCGAAGAAAAGAAATAAGAAAGTAAATACACTGTAAGAGAAGTAATGAACAATTGAAATAAAATTAAGAACAGTAAAAAAATCAAAATAGATCTTTGATATATAAATTATAAAAAGAGATTTATGTCAGAAAAGGGTATCAAAGAAAGTTAAGATGTTAGCCATGAATGATATAATATTTATATTTGCTTATAGATTTTTACTCCCCAATATTTATGAAGATCAGTTCCTTATGATATTCATGAGGATCAATTCCAAAGGAAACTTTGAGGAAAAAGCTTATCCACTTTTCCCAGGCTCGTGAGAGCGCTAAAGTTTTGTGTGTGTGCAAGTTCCATCTATCAGAAGTTTGCATAAGTTGCTTCAAACAAAGTTTTCTCTCGGGATCGTAATATATATATATATATATATATATATATATATATATATATATATATATTATGTATTATATATATATATTATATATTTATATATGTATATATATATATTATATATTTATATATGTATGTATATATATATATATATATATATATATATATATATATATATATATATATATATATATATACTGTATATATACTGTATATATACTCTTAAAAACTCATTTGATTTGAGAAACAGTTTGTAAAAGTAAATTTTTCCGCCTGGTTCAATGGTTGCAAGTACTCTCTCGATATGCAAAGTTCCATAATGATGAAAGAAATAAGCATCCCAAAATATATGTATTTTTGTGTAAATTACACTCGTCCATCACCTGTGGGCTTGGTCACTTTCGTTATTTTGATGACCAACTTCATGAAGCATCGACGAAAGATTCAAAAAGTATTCTTAATATTTTTCATAGATACATATTTTCGGATACTTATTGATATAATTGTGGAACCTTGTCATGCGCGCGCACACACACACACACACACACACACACACATATATATATATATATATATATATCAGCCGTTATTAGTCCAATGCAGGACAAAGGATTCGGACATATCCTTTCACTCCTGTCTGTTTATGGTTTTTCTATGCCAGTCTATACCCGCAAATTTTCTTAGCTTGTCAATCCATCGTCTTTTCTTCCTTTCCCTGTTTCTTTCACATTCTCTAGGGACCCATTCTGTTATTCTTCTTGTCCATCTGTTATCTGTCATTCTCATTATATGTGATGACCACGTCCATTTCTTTTTTTTTTTTCACATGACAGAGTATCCTCTGGTTTAGTTTGCTCTCGTATCCATGCTGGTCTTTATCTCCCTTAGTGTTAATCCATTATTATTCTTTATTTGTAATTTAATCTTTTTAATCATGTACGAGATACTTTCGTTTAGATTACGGCGCGAGATCCATAGTGCCAACTTTTGATAATTAGAGTCAAACGGTCTAAGTATAGATCAAAATGTTAGTTTATTGGCTGAGAAGAACTTTTGAACTTAGTTACTCAAAACAAGAAAGATAGAGAGCGAGTAGGCCTACGTAAAACAAAATTAACGCGTTTTTTCTTTAATGTCTTCTTTCGTAACATTTTATTTTTTTTAGATATACCAATGAGCTGGACTAGCAATTATTATTAGAAATGATATACAAATGCAAGGGTAAAGCTCAATTTATAAATATCCATACTAGGTTGGTTTGCTGTGAGCGATCAGACGGAAATCTCCCAACATCACCAGTCAGTGTGTTGATGAAAACTGGCCAAACCCCCAGACACTAAAAAGGACCTGTCTGAGGCATATGTCCTACAATGGACCAGAAACGGCTGCATTTGTTGTTTTTGTTGTGGTGTGTGTGTATTATATATATATATATATATATATATATATATATATATATATATATATATATATATAGATGCAAAGTTTGATTATTCAAGGTAAAACGTACTATCAACAAGAGGTTCTTCAATTACGAAACTTTTTCTATAAAATTTCTCGTTTCTTTGTTTATTATTTTCCCCGTCTCCCGTCTTTTTCAGTCAAGATACGAATTGAATTGCCCGTAAGCCAAATCTCTTCTTCCACGAATCGATCTGCGATAAGGTCTGGCCGTCAGTGGTCTAAAAGAAAATGAATGGAATGCCTGAGAGAGAGAGAGAGAGAGAGAGAGAGAGAGAGAGAGAGAGAGAGAGAGAGAGAGAGAGAGAATTACAAGGAGTTACAAGGATTTTGTATGCCTCAAAGACATTTTAGTCCATCCACCGCGGAGCCTCCATTTGTTCTTTGGTAGAGCGATTTAGTTTAAACATTTAGTTAGTTCTTATGATCTTGCCTAACTTATTCTTGAACTCGTTTACTGTGCCAATGTTTACAACATCTGCTGGAAGTCTATTCCAAGTATTTGCTATTTTGTATGAAAAGAAATTGCCAAATTGATTGGTTTTGTATCTTTTCAATTCCAGTTTGTATATTTTACCTCTGGACTGATCTGTGCTAATTGTGAATAGGTTGTTGTAATCTACATTTGTTATTCCTTCAAGAATTTTGAATGCTTCTATTAACTGTCCCCTTTGTCGTCGAGTTTGTAGATCGTTTAAGTTCAAACGTTCCATCCTCCATCTATATCCAAATTGCCTTTAGAGTTGGAACTAGTTTGGTGACTCTAACCTGTATTGATTCCAGTATATTTTATGTCCTTCGGAATACTTGGAGCCTAGAATTGGGCGCCGTTTTCCAGATGGGGTCTTAGCAGTGATGCGTACAGCTGTAGTGCAGTTTCTTTGTTTCTGTATTTGAATTGTCTCTTTATGTAACCTATTAGTTTTTGTGCTTTCTTTTTGGGCTCAGGCCATGTCGTCCTGATGGAAGTTCCTAAATGGTAGTTTTCTAGGGTATATTTGACTACAGTGATATTCCCAGAGAATTTTACCTTAAGGTATCCAAAATTCTAACTCCTGGAGCGAAAATCCCTAAATAATCTCACAGGGATATCGCATAATATCAGAGGACATATTCTTGACACGTCACATAGGTATTTTCACCTCGAACAGTGTTAACGCTTCGAGGGGGTATAGTGACAAGAATCTGAAACGAGAATGAAAAGAGAGCCGCTCATAAGGCATCTCTCCTATTCAGTTTCCAGTGTATATCTGATGAAGGCGGTAGCGCCCTCTTTATTCCTTTTCGTTCCCTTGTGTTCTCTCGTTATTTTGGATTTAATTCAACATTTTGATGACTTCTCCGGCCTCTTCTGCCTCTAGGAAGTTGAGTATTATCTTTACTATGTATAAATGTAAGCTCTTGTCGTTTTGAATTAAATCAAAAGTGATTTTAACGTAAACAAGAGCTGTTGCCTACCGGAGGCATCATGGATGCTATCGCTCGCTCTTATGGCGCATTTCATTAGCTGGAGCGATGTTCCCGGTTTGTTACGTTTTAATAATTTAGCTATTTAGCTCCGCTAGGAATGCTTATATTATACCGTCAGTTTTAGCTCGTTGATTTCCACATTGGTCGAGGTACCGATCTTGCCCTTCGTGAGGCTTCGTAGCCTAGACGTCTGGCACTAGTACTTTCATGCATGATATAAGTTTTTCTGAATGTTATATAATTGAAGCTATAGGCAAATCTTTTATACCTGTATGATATTGTTGAATGTTTTTCCAAGAT
The DNA here is from genome assembly GCF_036898095.1 of Palaemon carinicauda. NCBI lineage: Eukaryota > Metazoa > Arthropoda > Malacostraca > Decapoda > Palaemonidae > Palaemon > Palaemon carinicauda. The sequence goes on along the minus strand of NC_090752.1, from coordinate 98,294,799 downwards.
TGCACACGAGAGAGTTTCGGTGATTTAGGTAATCGATTCTCATCTTACCTAGTCTAGTATTCTAGGTACAGTAGTATACTTACGCACATCCCCGATTGTTCTTTTCTCCTCCGGAGGCTAAGTTCAATCCCTCTCTCCCTCTGTAAGCCTTTGGCTTAATCCTAGTGGTTCTATCTGTATAATAATTCAGGTATAACCATTCTAGGATATGTCTGTCCTGACCTGAGTAACTGTTTTTTTTAGGTTAGGGCAGAACATCAGAGTTTCTAGTCTGTGGTCTGCTTCTTCCTAGCATAGAGAATGAGTCTCCTTTGCTAGGTTAGGGGTGGACACAGGAAGCTTTGCTTCCCTCTTCCATGTTGGAAGGATTCCGTAAGGATGATTCCTTCCGCTAGTGGCCTAGCAGACTGTCCTGTGTTGTTTTTCTCGGGCTGGAGAATGAGTTTTCTCTGTTGCCCGGCGAAATAACTTCGCCTAACTTTGTTCTGGTTGGGAGGAGGTTAGTAAGTATTGCCAGTCTTCCTCCCTAATAGACAACTCTTGGTTAGGATGAGCTTCCCTAACGGCTGAGTGTGTCTCCTGCTAGAACGAAGTCTATAGGACCCTTACCCCTTCCCCACCTCTCTTTCTTTATTTTCTTTTGGCCGCAGTCCTACTTCCGTACCTAGTATAGGTTAGGATGGAGGACAGGCTCAGCTCTCTGCCGGCTGGTACTACGTGTCGGCCGGCAGAGAACCTTTTTTCTTTGCAGAGTGATCCCCAGACCTCCCTTGGTCTCCCTTCTATGTCTGCCGGTAGAGCTCGGCAGGTTATGGATTCTTTGGAAGCCTGAATGCTACATTCTCCCCTTCCATAAGTTCACTTTCTGGATGGAAGGTCGTACGGCAATGCCACCTTATAACCTTACATCCATACTGTTTCTCTGACTATTGTGTTGCACCCCTAACCAGGTGGAGGTTCTCTGGTTCTTGGCTACTGTCGGCGGGCATGGGTTTTATTGCCTTTGCTGGCCGGCAGTGGAAACACAGCCCGAATCTGCTGGCCACTACGATTAGCAGCCGGCAGCCGGGTATTAGGGTTTTCAGCCGTCGGCTGGCAATGATTGCCGGCCGGCACATAGTCGCGAATCAGGGGGCTGCCGCCTATTAGTTAAAGATAGTATATCTTTGAACTATAAAGGGGTAGTTGCCGGCCGGCACGTGCAGGAGCACGGCGGCACAACAGCAGGCGATGAACAGTAGTTCCTGTATTTGTAGTGTAGTATACACTGCATTAGCAGAAACTGCTGTACAGAGCTTGTGATAACACTAAAAGTTCTTCATCATAAATAATGTTATCTTGTACAGCCTTTTGCCGAGACCTCTTTTTAGCTCCCACACCCCTTGCATTAGAAGTTCTTTTACCTCTTTTTAGCTCGCCCACCCCTTGCATTAGAAGTTCTTTGACCTCTTTTTGGCTCCCCCCACCCCTTGCATTAGAAGTACTTTGACCTCTTTTTTAGCTCGCCCTCCCCTTGCATTAGAAGTTCTTTGACCTCTTTTTAGCTCCCACACCCCTTGCATTAGAAGGTCTTTGACCTCTTTTTAGCTCCCCCACCCCTTGCATTAGAAGTTCTTTGACCTCTTTTTAACTCCCTCACCCCTTGCATTTGAAGTTCTTTGACCTCTTTTCAACTCCCCCACCCCTTGCATTAGAAGTTCTTTGACCTCTTTTTAGCTCCCCCTCCCCTTGCATTAGAAGTTCTTTGACCTCTTTTTAGCTCCCACACCCCTTGCATTAGAAGTTCTTTGACCTCTTTTTAGCTCCCTCACCCCTTGCATTAGAAGTTCTTTGACCTCTTTTTAGCTCCCACACCCCTTGCATTAGAAGGTCTTTGACCTCTTTTTAGCTCCCCCACCCCTTGCATTAGAAGTTCTTTGACCTCTTTTTAACTCCCTCACCCCTTGCATTTGAAGTTCTTTGACCTCTTTTCAACTCCCCCACCCCTTGCATTAGAAGTTCTTTGACCTCTTTTTAGCTCCCCCTCCCCTTGCATTAGAAGTTCTTTGACCTCTTTTTAGCTCCCACACCCCTTGCATTAGAAGTTCTTTGACCTCTTTTTAGCTCCCTCACCCCTTGCATTAGAAGTTCTTTGACCTCTTTTTAGCTCCCACACCCCTTGCATTAGAAGTTCTTTGACCTCTTTTTAGCTCCCACACCCCTTGCATTAGAAGATCTTTGACCTCTTTTTAGCTCCCACACCTCTTGCATTAGAAGATCTTTGACCTCTCTTTAGCTCACACACCCCTTGCATTAGAAGATCTTTGACCTCTTTTTAGCTCCCACACTCCTTGCAATAGAAGATCTTTGACCTCTTTTTAGCTCCCACACCCCTTGCATTAGAGGTTCTTTGACCTCTTTTTAGCTCCCACACCCCTTGCATTAGATGATCTTTGACCTCTTTTTAGCTCCCACACCTCTTGCATTAGAAGATCTTTAACCTCTTTTTAGCTCCCACACCCCTTGCATTAGAAGATCTTTGACCTGTTTTTAGCTCCCACACCTCTTGCATTAGAAGATCTTTGACCTGTTTTTAGCTCCCACACCCCTTGCATTAGAAGATCTTTGACCTGTTTTTAGCTCCCACACCCCTTGCATTAGAAAGTCTTTGACCTCTTTTTAGCTCCCGCACCCCTTGCATTAGAAGATCTTTGACCTCTTTCTAGCTCACACACCCCTTGCATTAGAAGATCTTTGACCTCTTTTTAGCTCCCACACCCCTTGCATTAGAGGTTCTTTGACCTCTTTTTAGCTCCCACACCTCTAGCATTAGAGGTTCTTTGACCTCTTTTTAGCTCCTACACCTCTAGAATTAGAAGTTCTTTGACCTATTTTTAGCTCCCACACCTCTAGCATTAGAAGTTCTTTGACCTCTTTTTAGCTCCCACGCCTCTTGCATTAGAAGTTCTTTGACCTCTTTTTAGCTCCCCCTCCTCTTGCATTAGAAGTTCTTTGACCTCTTTTTAGCTCCCACACCCCTTGCAATAGAAGTTCTTTGACCTCTTTCTAGCACCCCCACCCCTTGCATTAGAAGTTCTTTGACCTCTTTTTAACCCCCCCACCCCTTGCATTAGAAGTTCTTGACCTCTTTTTAGCTCCCCCACCCCTTGCATTAGAAGTTCTTTGACCTCTTTTTAGCTCCCCCACCCTTTGCATTAGAAGTGCTTTGACCTCTTTTTAGCTCCCCCACCCCTTGCATTAGAAGTTCTTTGACCTCTTTTTAGCTCCCCCACCCCTTGCAATAGAAGTGCTTTGACCTCTTTTTAGCTCTCCCACCTCGTGCATTAGAAGTGCTTTGACATCTTTTTAACTCCCCCACCCCTTGCATTAGAAGTTCTTTGACCTCTTTTTAGCTCCCACACCCCTTGCATTAGAAGTTCTTTGACCTCTTTTTAGCTCCCACACCCCTTGCATTAGAAGTTCTTTGACCTCTTTTTAGCTCCCCCACCCCTTGCATTAGAAGTTCTTTGACCTCTTTTTAGCTCCCACACCCCTTGCATTAGAAGTGCTTTGACCTCGTTTTAGCTCCCCCACCCCTTGCATTAGAAGTTCTTTGACCTCTTTTTAGCTCCCACACCCCTTGCATTAGAAGTTCTTTGACCTCTTTTTAGCTCCCACACCTAATGCATTAGAAGTTCTTTGACATCTTTTTAGCTCCCACACCCCTTGCATTAGAAGATCTTTGACCTCTGTTTAGCTCCCACACCCCTTGCATTAGAAGATCTTTGACATCATATTAGCTCCCACACCCATTGCATTAGAAGATCTTTGACCTCTTTTTAGCTCCCACACCCCTTGCATTAGAGGTTCTTTG
>NC_090752.1:98278446-98285946 GCF_036898095.1 Palaemon carinicauda | reverse complement strand
ACGTTAATGTTGCCAACAAATCCTGTACTTCCATAATTTGAACGATATTATTTGAATGTTCATTTAATAAATCCATAATTTTATTGATTGAAGCTAACTGATTCCTTAGTTCTAACATAATCAATTTATCTTTATGAGTCAAGAACTCAATTTTCTTATTTTGATTACTAATTTTAAGACGATTGGAAATTCCTAAACCTAAACTTGCAACAGACCCAAAGATGCTTAATGCAGCATAAATAAACAGATTCCGTCTTTCTTTATGTTCGTGTCCTACAGTCCACATCAAAAGGTCATAAGCCAAAGATCCTGTCTCGCCAGTCTTATTTTTCAAGTCATCAGATAGCATCTCTGCAACTTTTAATGTTGATCCAAGCAAACTCTCTGTAGTCAAATGAAAATGTCTTCTATGCAACTCATCCAATGATGCAGAAAACCTTGAAATGGCGGTTCTTAAGCTAGTGACATCATTCTCTTGAAGAAAAATTGCTTGCATGTGCACTTCGACAATTACGTTGGTTGATGTAATAAAAATGTCTTCTTATCTTTCAACTATATTGCCATATTTAAAATATATATTTTTAGTTTTAGAGCTTATCCCATACGAGAAAAATGTCTGAGCGAACAATATCACTCCCAACAACAAAAAATTCATCTTGGAAACTTGTAACGAGAAAAAATATATGTAATTACTCCTGTATTAAAAAGAAAACTTTTAATCACATAAAATAAAATAAAATTTTCCTTCACTTCTTTTCCTCTCTTTTCTTTTTAATTTCTTATGTGAGCCAATGGTACTATTCTCTCATCCGTGGGTTGGGATACGGTTTGAACTCTAAACCTATTGGCCGTTAATGTTTCCAAAATGTTAAATGGGCCTTCAAACTTAGGTGTTAGTTTATAATTGAGCCCTTTTCGTACATTGATTTGAATATATATGTTATCACCCACGGCATATGTTTTAGTTGGTTTCGCTATTTTATCATGATTCCTTTTCATTATGATTTGTGATTCTTCTAAATTCTTTCGAAGGATATCATATCGACTTATACTTGCATTTATACATTCTTTTAAAGGATTTGATAGATTAGTTGTAGGCGTTAATACATGGAAAGGTGTTCTAACTGGGGTACCATACAATGCTTCATGCGGTGACATTTTAATTGATATATGATATGAATGATTCAGAGTACTCAGTGCCGCTGGTATTGCAATATCCCAGTTGGGGTCTGATCCCCCTAGTGTTACCCTCAATATATTTGATATCTTCCTATTTGTTCTTTCCACTAGCCCATTCGACTCTGGGTGATATATCATGGTATTTATTTTCTTTATGTTGAGGAATTCACACAATGAGGTAAGAAAGTGATTATTAAATTCACCACCCGAGTCTGAGATTATCATGTGTGGAATTCCATGTTTACAAATGTAACACTCGTAAAACTTCCTAGCGCATTCAATCGCAGTTTTAGTTTTAAGCGCTATTAGTTCTGTATATCGAGTTAAAGCATCTATAATTACTAAGAGGTGCTTATTTCCTCTGTCTGACTCGTAAAATCCTGTTAACAAATCTAAATGTATTCTTTCAAAGGGTTGATTGGGCACAGGATAAGCTCCTAGGCTGACAGGTGTTTTCGTATGCCCTTTGTTTTCCTGACATGTGCGACAATTAGCTGTGTCTTTTTATATCTGTAAGCATTGTATGCCAATAAAACAATGATTTGGCTTTCTGTGACATTAATGAGAACCCAGGGTGTCCATGTAATGGATTTGAATGCAACCAATTCAGGACAGTGGAAATAAGTGAGATTGGTACTACTACCTGGTCGTTAGTTATATGTGGTGTATTGCGGGTTTTCCTTGTCACAGTCCTACACAGAATATTATCTTTGATTATATAATTCTGCTGCTTATACTTTATATATTCCTTTTCTTTATGATTGCCTTTCAAAGCATTTATAATTGTTTCTATTTTCTGATCTTTTCTTTGCTCAGTCTGTAACAATTCAGCGCTCCAGCCTAAATCTTCTTGTTCAGATATTGTTTTTACAATAGGCATGGATGTTGATATATCTATTAATTCAGCTAAAGGCTCCGTACAAGATGACACGGGGTTGCGTGATAATGCATCTGCAATGATATTTGCTTTCCCAGGTAAATACCCGATTCTTGCGCCAAAATCTTGAATGATCAAATGCCACCGAGTTCGTTTAGGGCTGTGGTTGAAGCTTTTAAAGAACTCTGTTAGTGGTTTATGGTCAGTAAGAACCTTAACGGGATAACCGTAAATTATGAACTTAAAATGCACTAGCGAATTAACAATAGCTAGCCCTTCCTTGTCTATTACTGCATACTTACTTTCAGAAGTTCTCAATTTTCGAGAATAGAAAGCTATCGGGAAAAATTGTTTATCATATTGCTGAAGCAATACCCCTCCTACTCCTAAGTCTGAGGCGTCTGTTGCAATGAAGAATTCCTTACCGAAGTCAGGAAATTTTAAGATAGGAGAACTACACAGTTCATCTTTCAAAGTATTAAACGCCTGTTGATGTTGCTCAGACCATATGAAATCTACGCCCTTCTTCGTAAGATCAGTTAAAGGAGTGGCTATTATTGAATAGTTGCGTATAAAACGCCTGTAATATCCACTACAACCCAGAAATTGCTGTATTCCCTTGACATTAGTAGGTATGGGAAAATTACGTATAGCCGACACCTTATCATGGACTACTTTAAGACCTTGGCTTGACACCATGAAACCTAAATATATTAATTCTGTTTTGAAAAATTCACACTTACTAATCTTTACCCTTAAGTTATGTTGTCTTAATCTCTGTAGTACTAGTTCTAACTTGCGTAGATGTTCTTCTAAGGTGTTGGAAAAGATTACAAGATCATCCATATAGGCATGCAATATATCCCCTAACAAGTCTCCAAACACTATGTTAATCATTCTTGTAAATGTTATAGGAGCACAACGTAAACCAAAAGGCATCCGTAAAAATTCATAATGTCCCCTGGCTGTGCTGAAGGCTGTGTATGGGATACTATCTTCTTCTAATGATATCTGGTGAAAGCCTTTAAGTAAGTCCAAACTGGTAAAATATTTATTCTGACCTAACAAAGACAAAATATCGTCAGTACATGGCACTGGGAATCGATCAGGGATCGTTTCCTCGTTTAGACGACGAAAGTCGACGCAGATACGCCATGTTCGATCTTTTTTCGGTACAACTATTAAAGGAAAATTATAAGGGCTGTTTGATTTTCTAATGACTCCTTCCTCTAACATTTTACCTACTTCATCATTTATTTCATTCTGGAATTTCATAGGGAGTCTGTACGAGGGTACATATATAATTTTCTGCTTGTCCTTTAACCTTATTTGATGCTCGATCACATCTGTTTTTCCTAAGGATCCATCCGTAGTGGAAAAGACATCTTGATATTTAGTTAAAAGTTCAAAAATTTTCTGCTGAATTTCTTCGTCTTGAATGTCCTTACTGATTTTATTTTTAATAGATCGCAAAAGGGATTCATCCGCAACTGATTGAGAGTGATTGATTTCAGCAACGGTAAGAATACGATGTTTATAAACTTCTACATCCAAGATATGTTGATTTTTGTGAATTACCAAAGTGTTATTTAAATGATTACAGACTTCGATATTACATTGCTGATGTGAGCCTACTGTATAAATAGCTTGTGTGACAGACAATCCGTTAGTTTTCAAAGTATCGGAAAGGATTAATATTTCAGATCTCGGTAGTGTTTTCTTTATTTGCACTATTAAATTCGAAGGTATGTTTGGTTCGATAGATTGCGTACAAGATGATATTACGGGTGAACGAGAATTCTGCTGGGTCGCGTATATTATTTCTTTATTAGTGAGACAAGTTATTGGTTCTTCAACGTACGTTACGGTTACATTTGTCGTCTCCTTTTTATCCAAAACTGATTTTAAGGTATTAGAAGACTTATAGAATTTCCCTTTGATATACACGCCGTGCTTGGCAGGAGCTAAGATAATGTTTTGATTTCCCATAGATGGGTATCCTATAATTACAGCTGGATACATATTAATGTTTTTTACAACAACAAATGTATCGGCAAACGTGCGATTACCGACTCTGAACTGAATATGAGTTATGCCTATGATGTTTAATTCATTATTTCCTATACCTGAAAGTCTAATTCCTGATTTTTCAATCGGAAAGTTCGAAAAGAACAAATGATGTGTCTTCAAATCCATGATATTACGTGGACTACCAGAGTCAAAAAATAACGTAAAGGATTTGTGTTCTAAATTTACAGCATATAAGGTTGGCCGTAACTCATTTTGGCTTATTATCGTATGAATTCGTTGCAAATCTACGGGAGCATGCACTGTTTTACTTAATTCGGCCATGTGTTTCATAGGAAAATCTATTGTCTCACAATTATCTGATAAAACATTAAATTGATTATTCAATACTATTGATGTTGACATGAATGACCTTGACCCAACATCACTCTCTTCCCCTCTAGAGTTAAGTATGTGGTATTTGCTTTGCTCTGCACATTCTGAAAATTAGTCTGACCTTGCGAGGTCTGGTTTGACGGCCCAGGCTCAGCGATATTTGAAGAAGTGTTTGTTTGTTTTGGACTCTGAACTGCATTGACATTTGGTTGTTTCTTCTTATTGTTAAAATGAGGATTTTTCTTTTTATTTCCATATGGAACTGACTGTGGAATTGACTGTGTATTTCTGGGATATTGTTGTGTCTTACGCGAGTAACATTGACTATATGAATGCGTTGCAGTGTTGTGAATTGAGCAAAATTTCGTTCTGCAGTCTGCGCTTATGTGACCTTGACGTTTGCAGTTATAACACGTCAATCCCGCTTCTGGACTGCTAACTACGTTCACTGTTTGTGGTTTTGTTTCATTCTTTGCAAAAACTTGAGTTAACACGGGATCGAGATCTGGACACTTGGACATGTGTTTCTTTATCTGTTTATAGACATCCAATTCCGTACTTGCAGGCGTTAACTTCTTATCAAAACACCGCACTAAAGCTTCAGGCAACATAAGTGTCATGCAAGTTAAATACATTAATCGTAAAAAATCTTTCACGGAGATGTTATCGTTAGTAACCCAAGGGGAATGACCTAAAATGTCCTGATATTCGTTAAGCCTATCAGCTATGAGAGCTGCTCTCTCAATAACATTAAGCCGATTCATAGTGGCTTGATTAGGTGTATTTCGTAACGTTAATACTACATCCAAGGCTTCCTCATCCCCATAGATCGCGCGTAACCTAACTTTGAAATCATCCCAAGTAACTGCTTCTTGAAATGAAACACCTCTTAAATACGCACTCGCATCCCCCTTAGAAAAATCTATAAAACTTTTAGCTTCTTGTAATTGTACAAAAGGGTCTACTATTTGTTTGGCATTTAAATGGGCATCGACGGATGAAATCCATGACTCCACATTTTGTGGCAAGAACCCGTTGACTCGACCCTGAAAAGGAAGGATTGCTGACCTGGCATTTACAAGCGTCACAATTGGAGGAGGATTAGTCTGGCCTACACCACTAGGTCCAGGGAAGGACTCACAGGAGGAGTCATGACTGCTGTATTTTTTTTCCTATCTCTTCGACCCCTTGCAATTCTATCAAAATATCTATATGAGTACAGACTCCCACTGCGTAAACTCATATGTATAATAAAATTCCTCAAACAATGTTACTAATCCCAAAACATTTCCCGAGAATTTCTGAAAGAAAAAGGAATTAGCACAAAGAAAGAAAAAATTCTAAATGAGAATTCGGAGTTTCCTTTAACAAAGATTAGCAATTCACTCACCCCAGTAATAATCGACTAACGACTCGTGATAACTACACTTCACTGCCCAAACTGTAATGAATTCAAAAATTTGTACTTAGCTAATATATGGGTCTGCGTGATGACGACACGTCCTCTCTCTCTCTCTCTTGATGTTTTGTTAGCGATGTATCGTTCGAGTTTCTTGTTGAATGTAGTGCTTCCTGGTTATGTTTTGCAATTGTTGAACGCCAGTCCTTGGGTTTCCTAGGATATTGATTGAAGATTCAGGTTGTATTCTAACATTTGTCAATGTTAACCGTTCCGTTGGACTATAATATTTAGTCAAAATTGTAGATTCATGTAGATAATGTTGAGTTCATGAAGATCTTTCTCAGGTTTTACAGCTTTTATTTTGAAGTCTTGAAGATCTTTCTCTGGTTTTACAGCTTTTATTTTGAAGTCTTGAAGATTTTTCTCTAATTCTTAGAGTTTAATCGCTGCCACCATTTATTGGTGTGCTACTGTTATAAGCACACATTGAGTATAAGTTGTTTCAGATGTATGTAAATGGATAACTGAATACATCTTATTAGCTTTAAAGTATTTATTCTATAAAAACAACAGAGTTAAACATCTCCATCACTGGAGGAAGCTGGGTTGGTCAGATGACCAATTCTGGTGAAGTATAGATATGAACTGACTAACTTATCGATATCACAGATATCGTATGCTTAGTTTATATTAGATTCGTCATAAACTCGGAAGACACCTGCATCCGGTGACGTCACAAACTTTCACACACTGAGACAATGTGTTGACGTATAAGAAGAATGTCACATTGTCGAGGTTTGCATTGTATGTCCTGTTTATGATTTGAATGACTACAACAAGTCCCACGGCTAACTCCTACACCCAACATGACATATTACGTCATGTGTTTTAAACATGTAATATTAACTATTCTAATTATTACATATATATATATATATATATATATATATATATATGTTTATATATATACATATATATATTATGTTACATACAATTATATATGTATGTATTTGTGTACAGTATACACACATATATATGTTTATATATATAGTATGCATGTATGTATATGCATGTATATATTCATATATATGTGTGTGTATATATACTTACACACACACACACACACACATATATATATATATATATATATCTATATATATATACATGTATATATATATATTTCCATATGTATGTATGTATGTATACACACATATATATGTACATACATACCTACTTATCTGGGTGTATGTATGTACAGTATATATCCATATATATTATCATCATTATCATCTCCTCCTGAGACTATTGACGCAAAAGGCCTCAGTTAGATATCGCCAGTCCTTTATATATATATATATATATCTATATATATATATATATATATATATATATATATATATATACATATAGATATATATATACATATATATATATATATATATATATATATATATATATATATATATATATATAATGGACTGGCGAAATCTAACCGAGGCCTTTTGCGTCAATAGTGTCAGGAGGAGATGATGATGATGATAATGTATATGGATATATACAGTACATACATACACCCAGATAAGTAGGTATGTATGTACATAAATATGTGTGTATACATACATATATGCATACATACATA
>NC_090752.1:98218446-98273446 GCF_036898095.1 Palaemon carinicauda | reverse complement strand
TTGCTAGCAATGTACCATATATATGATCTTGGTTTTATCATGCATTTTTCTTTTTGCTTTGGTAATATCTTTTTTGTATGCATTATTATTATTATTTTTTGATGTGCCTATTTGGACATTCGTCCTCAGTTGGTTATAGCTAATGTTAAGCAAATAATAATACGTATGTCCAGTCACACCTAATAACCATGTTTCGGCTTGTTGTTAAATTTTTGTAAAAAAATTGAGATAGCTGGCCGAGCTAATGTAATAGTTAGAATAGTAATATTACATGTTTAAAACAAATGACGTAATATGTCATGTTGGTTGGAAGAGCTAACCGTGAGATTTGCTGTAGTCATTCAAATTGTAAGCAGGATGTATAATGCTAAATTGACATTCTTTCTTAACGTCAACACATTGTCTCTTCGTGTGAAAGTTTGTGACGTCACCGGATGCAGGTGTCTTCCGGTTCCGTCACTTGGTTAAATTAAAGCAAGCATACGATATTTGTGATATCGGTAATTTATTCAGTTCATATCTAAACTTCACCAGAATTGGTCGTGTGGACCAACACAGCTTCCTCCAGTGATGGAGATGTTTAACTCAGTTGTTTATTGAAAATAAAACTTAAAAACCATTAAGATGTATTCAGTAAACCATTTAAATACATCTGAAACAACTCATACTCAAATGTGTGCTTAAGACAGTAGCACACCAATATATATATATATACAAACAAAGAGAGAGAGAGAGAGAGAGAGAGAGAGAGAGAGAGAGAGAGAGAGAGAGATCACGTCAGCATTGTTTTAAATAGACGACAGAACTAAGCATTATCAAAGATTTTCATTACAACAAACACAATAGTTTGGAGTTGGTAACAATTCCAAGTTATATTTTTAAAATCTATGAAAATGTTTATTGAACACTCATGACCTTTGTAGACCGTATAAACTGTACCAACCGTGTGTCACACAATTGTACATAATTATTTTGTATATATTATGCTTGTATCTGCGCTCTTCCCTCGCACTAAAAAGAACCTGAATGATCATGTCTCCGTTTTGCTCTGTAACATTTGTCTGTCTCTCGAACAGGTCATGTCCTGTTGCCTTGAGGTTTTGTATATAAAGAAGAGTGTTCCTTAATAAATAACTCAGTCGTTTCCAATCTGCCTTTGAGTTCACAACTCCTCTCTCGGCCCGTCACATTGGTGACCCCGGAAGTCGACTCGCTCCCACCGCCTTCCACCCCCACCCCCTCGCCCCTTCATCGTTGGTACTATGACGGACTCTACGGCAGTTGGTGCTGCGGCCGCTCCATTCAAACTTTCATCGTTTGCCAGCGGAGAGGCGTTTGCTTGGTTTCAGCGCGCAGAAGTCCAGTTTCGTATCAGGGGCGTAACTCGCTCAACCACCAAAGCGGATTATGTTCTCGCGGCGATACCCGAGGACACCTTCCCAGAAATATCCGACTGGCTTTGTGAACAAGGAGACACCCCAATAGCGTATGACGACCTCAAATCATACCTTCTGCAGCAGTACTCGCCGTCGCCAGCCGCCCGTATAGCAAAGCTTTTTCAGCTCTCGCAACAACCGTTGGGGGACCAAAGGGCTTCGCTTGCCCTCAGGGAAATGACCAGTATCGCTCGCCTTCAACCTGCCGCAGACGGCTCTCCTCGTGAGGTGAACCTACTCTGTGCCCTTTGGATACGCCGTTTACCTGAACCTGTGCGCGCTGCCATACCCGTTGTCGATAGTTTACCCATAAAGGACTTGATGACCAAAGCCGACGCCCTCATGGACAGCCACTTCAAGACCTCCATCAACGCCTCCACCCCTGACGACGAGGATGCCTATTCAACGTCAACTGAAGCTGACATGAATGCCGTAGGACATACACGCCTACCCCGTGATGTGCCGAAGCGGCGACAAAGCCGCCCACCACCCACCAATCGTTCGCGCCCCAACGAACGACTTCTACAGCCACTTACTACCTCCCATCCACCGCAGTTTTGCTACTACCACTTCAGATTCGGGGCAACCGCGAAGAAATGTGCCAAAGATTGTCAGTGGCCAAAAAACGTGGAAGTAGGCCATCGCTTGTGGCGGTGGGCTCCCATGTTTCTAATCTTTTCTTTTTACAGGATGCAGGAACGGGCGTGCGATTTTTGGTAGACACGGGTGCTTGTCGTTCTCTTTTGCCAAGGAAACTCTTCAAGGCACAACGTAGTCTGTCTACATCTGCCGACGTCCGCTTGGTAGCTGCCAACGGATCTGCGATACCCACCTACGGTTACGAGAGCCTCACATTATCATTCGGAAACGGTAAATTCAATTGGAAGTTTCTCGTTGCTGACGTCACAATGCCAATCCTCGGTGCGGATTTCCTCTCTCATTTCCGCCTTCTGGTCGATGTCGCCCACCGACGATTGGTCAACGCAGACTCGTACTTGTCGACACCTCTTCAACCCGCCCCCTCTAACCTCGCTCTCCACATCAGCGCACCCACGGATGCCTACGCCCACCTCCTCACGTCGTACCCGGAAGTTTTCCGTCCAGAACTTCGCCAAACGCCCACGGTTCCTGCCAAGCACCGTATTTATCACCATATCAAGACGACGGGACCCCCAGTCTTCGCAAAATTCAGACGTCTGGCACCGTAACGATTGGCAGCCGCCAAACAAACGTTCGCCGAAATGGAGAAAATGGGCCTTTGCCAAAAGGCCTCCAGCCCATGGTCGTCACCCTTACACATCGTTCTGAAGAAAGACGGCTCCCTCCGTCCGTGCGGGGATTACAGGCGCCTGAACATGCAAACAGTACCGGATCACTACCCCCTCCCAAACATTGCCGATGTAACCTCCTACCTGCACAAAGCAAAGGTTTTTTCTACGCTCGACCTCCTGAAGGGGTATTATCAGGTGCCTATGAACCCAGAAGACATCCCCAAGACCGCCATCACCACTCCGTTTAGCACATACACCTTCAATTACTCCTGTTTTGGCCTTCGTAATGCTGGGGCAACGTTTCAACGTCTCATGGATGGCATCTTAGGGGACCTCCCTTTCTGTGTATGTTATGTGGACGACATACTTGTGTTCTCCTCCTCAAAAGAGGAACACCTCCGTCACCTGCGCATCGTGCTCGACCGCCTGCAACAAAACGGCCTTGTAGTCCGGTACGACAAGTGTACCTTTGGCGCCAACGAAGTGTCGTTCTTAGGGTACCGTATCACTCTTGAAGGAGTCCATCCCCTCCCTGAGAAGGTAGCAGCCGTTCAGAATTTCCCCACGCCCTCGACCGTCAAAGCTCTGCAGGAATTCTTGGGCATGATCAACTATTATCACCGTTTTCTGCCAGCCATTGCCGCCACTCTTGCTCCCCTCTACGCCTCCCTCAAGGGCAAGCCAAAGGACCTGAAGTGGGGTCCCCTTCAAGAAGCAGCCTTCTGCAATGCAAAGAAGGCCCTATAAACTGCTGCGGCTCTCAATTTTCCTATCCCACACGCCCCTCTCCTTCTCTCCACCGATGCCAGCGACATCGCTATTGGTGCAGTACTCGAGCAGGTGGTCAAAGGCTCGCCCCACCCATTGGCCTTCTTCAGCAGAAAACTGTCCAGGGCAGAATCGGGTTATTCTACCTTCGATCGAGAATTGCTGGCGGTGCACTTCGCTGTCCGTCACTTTTGCCATTTCTTAGAAGGTACGCCCTTCGTCATTCGTACAGACCACATGCCTCTGGTGCACGCCTTCACTCGACAGTCTGACGCCTGGTCTGCACGTCAACGCCGACATCTCTCCGCCGTGGCTGAATACAATTGCACCCTCCAATACGTCCCTGGGAAAATGAATCCCGTTGCCGATGCCCTGTCAAGAAACACGTTGGCTGCCGTTCAACTGGGATTGGATTACAACGCCCTGGCTGAAGCCCAACGACAGGATCCAGAGTATCAAGCTTGTAGGACATCCTGCACGTCCCTCCGTTGGGAGGATTTTCCCCTCGAAGACTCCAACACCACCCTCCTCTGTGACGTCAGTACTGGTAGACCGAGACCTTGGATTCCTGCTCCCATGCGCCGACAGGTGTTTGATCTCATCCACGGCCTTTCACATCCCTCGTGCCGTTCCACTGCACAGCTGCTGAAGGCAAAGTTCATTTGGCACGGCATTTCTAAGGATGCTAAGGATTGGGTCCGTGCGTGTACTTCTTGCCAAACTTCCAAAGTACATCGACACACGGATTCAGGAGTGGGCACCTTTCCTCAACCTCAGCGTCGTTTCGCACACATTCACGTCGACGTTGTAGGCCCCCTACCCACATCACAAGGACATCGTTACCTGTTTACCGTCATCGACCGCTCCACTCGTTGGCCTGAAGCCATTCCCATGGAAACTGCAACGTCCGCCTCATGTACATCTGCCTTACTCTCTGGATGGATTTCAAGATTCGGTATCCCTGAGCATATTACTTCTGACAGGGGAACAACTTTCACCTCTCAATTATGGACGTCATTAGCGAATCTCCTGGGCATCGCCCTACATCAGACAACGGCCTACAACCCCGCTGCCAATGGAATGGTTGAACGTTTTCATCGCACCCTCAAAGCAGCTTTGATGTCCCGCTGCAAGGATTGCAACTGGTTTACTCAGCTTCCCTGGGTCCTCCTTGGACTAAGGACCACTCCTAAAGACGCCCTCGACGTCTCGGCAGCCAAAATGGTGTATGGCCGAATTTTTTCCTTCTACGACCTCCTCCGACGATCTCCAGCGCATACGTCACGTCGTGGGAAAATTTACTCCGTGCCGCCAGACTTACAAGCCCCCAGCGAAGCATCACATACCAACGGAATTGCACTCTGCAACGCACGTCTTCCTGCGCAACGACACCAGCAAGCCACCACTAACGCCCCCTTACACTGGCCCTTTCCTTGTGATCCAACGCAGTCCGAAAGCATTCCTCCTAAACATTCGGGGTAAAGAAGACTGGGTCTCCATTGATCATCTAAAACCTGCTTATCTTCTGCCAGATGACCCGCCTACAGTTCGCCTCTCTAGATCAGGGCGCCCTATTTAACATGTACAGTATGTCATTTTTAGGGGGGGAGCCATGTACCAACCGTGTGTCACACAATTGTACATAATTATTTTGTATATATTATGCTTGTATCTGCGCTCTTCCCTCGCACTAAAAAGAACCTGAATGATCATGTCTCCGTTTTGCTCTGTAACATTTGTCTGTCTCTCGAACAGGTCATGTCCTGTTGCCTTGAGGTTTTGTATATAAAGAAGAGTGTTCCTTAATAAATAACTCAGTCGTTTCCAATCTGCCTTTGAGTTCACAACTCCTCTCTCAGCCCGTCACAAAACAATACCAGTATCACGAAATATTTGAAAGGTAAACAAAGCGCTTTTCCATGTGATGTTGTCTTTAATAACTAAACTCCCTTGAAAAGTTTAATATTCAAATCGCTGGAACTGGATAATGGAATCATTTATTAAGCGAGGGTAATTTTCTTTGAACGTTTTTGATTGTTTACCAATTTCATATTCATTTTCATTCTCACTGCGAGTAGGTTTCATTTAATTTATTTACTTTGGGAGGTTTGGGAAGATATTGATAATTGTATAATTGTTCATAGATGTTTATTTATTAGCCTGTAATAAGTTCTATTATCATTACCTTACTATAATGAAACTTTGGAGATCACAGCACGACGGTTGCCTCATTTTATGTTGTCTCCTTGCTGGTGGGTGTACGTACTGAGACTGAGCTAGGTTTAACATGCTTTGAATTCCTCACTAATGAATGGAGAGTCTCTTTGCACTAATTAGGTAGTGATGAGAAATCTCCTTTCTAGGAGCCTGAACAGTTACTTATTCAGAGATAGATAAATATTTAGATGAAGAGAAGTCAAGAATTCATAAAATCTCTCTGAAAGTTTTGATTTGGTTCACATTCATTAGCATGGATAAATTTAACTTTAGACACACTAAAAGGCATGAAAAATGTTGACAATTAATTAACATGAATATATTTATAAGAAAACAGACCTAATTGTATGCTGGAAAATTATTAAGATTTTATGTTTTATGTTTCGTGCTTCGTGACGGAAATGTTCTCAAGTAGAATGATTTATGAAATAAAGGGGATGTAATGTTATTTTTCAAAGAGATATTTTCCTTCATATTAGGTCATTTTATTTTTTTATTACCCAAACGGACCCTAATTCTTCAAAGGTTTAATGGTTTTCATGAACTCCTAAGGGACACGTATGGTCATTGCCCTAACACCTCCCCCCCCCCACCCCCACTCGTACTGCTCATATTTTCATGCCTTCTACTCTCTCTATTTGACGTTCAGGTTTTTTTTTTTTACATTTACTCTCCGGATCTCCATCTGACCGATAACCATTCCTTACTCCCTAACCATTCCTAACTCCTTGTTAGCGAACAACCTAATGCTTCCATTACCAGGTCTCCAGATCAAGTGGTTCCATCACCAGGTCTCCAGACCAAACTTAAGTATGCAGAATAAAACTTAACCTATCCTCCCAACCGAAGACGAGGGACAGTCTTATCTTGGATGGACAGTTGAAGTTTTCTGCTATCCATTCAAGTTTGGTCTGGAGACCTGGTGATGGAACCACTTGGACTTGAGACCTAGCAATGGAACCATTTGGCAAAGGTTGACTCGTCAGGTAGACTTGTGGTGATCCTCAAACTCAACGCCCATCCCTAGCTCATAAGAACGGCAAGGTCAAGTTCGCTAGTGAAATGAATAAGTCTGAACAATCTGCATCAAAAGTCCGAATGATAAATGCAATGTTTAGCTTCACAAGAGGAGTCGCGAATTGTTACACTTGTGGTGGCCGATGTGCTAGCGTCCTTGACTGATGAACGCCAGACTGGGGTTCGAGTTCCGCTCAGACTCGTTAGTTTCTTTGGTCGTTGCAACCTCACCATCTTTGTGAGTCAAGGAAGGAGTGGGGCGGTTGGGGGAGCTTACAGCGTAGGTCTATCTGCTGAGTCATCAACAGCCATTGCCTGGCCTTGGTCTTGGCTTGTGTGGAGAGGGGGCTTGGGCACTCATCATATGTACAGTATATATGGTCAGTCTCTAGGGCATTGTTCTTCTCAATAGGACAATGTTGCTGTCCCTGGCCGCTGCCATTCATGAGCGGACTTTAAACCTTTGAAATATGTATATCAAGTATTTTACTAATTATTTTTTTTTCTATAATTATCATACAGCAGGAGTTACCTCTATCCTCTTAATTCTATACTTTTGAAGTTAACGTCACTCCCCAATTTTCCCTTGATCATATCATGAGAACTCTTGTCTTATTTCCCTTTGAGCTGTAGAATAGATCTGATCATCCCACCTAAAAAGGAAAACAATAGCCATAAAATTACCATAATTTTTCATTTATGTTACTTAAAGTATAGCTTTCCTATTTCAGATATCATAAGCATGAGAGTTATTCAACGCTTCATATACACAATTTGATTTCGTATATTCGACTTTTTTCGTCTTCTGAACTTATTGCTTCATCTTTCTTCTTGATTACGCTGTTTGCGTGACACTAATTTTATCCAAGCTGTTAGATACACTAGCCTCAAGAATTGTGAGGAAACTTGGAAAAAATAGTTTAATTAATATATTGAGGTTAAAGAAGTAATTGCTACCTAAAAAATCATATGAAATACACTGGAACCTTCCACTTTTAATTTTTTAATGAAGCCATTCTTATTTTGTAATTTAGGTATATGATTAAATTAATTTTCATATTTGAATTGAAGTAATATAATTTTGTCTTTTAAGATTTTTTTTTTTTTAAGTGGCCTATTAGAAACGTTCTTTTTGGGCTCAAGCCATGGCGTCCTGATGGAAGGTTCCTTTTTGGTAGCTTCCTTGGGTATATAACTACTAAGATATTCCCAGAGAATTTAACCACAGGTTATCACAGAATTCTAACTTCTGGAGCGAGTATCCTAAAGGTTTCCCTTTAAGACATCGTATATCAACAGGGGACGCATGTATTAACGCGCCACATAGCTATCTGCACCTCATACAGAGTTAACACTTCGATATGGAGGGACAGAGAATAGCTGGGGAGCTGTTCCACAGCTTATCCCTTCCGTGGCTACTTTTGGTACTCGAGACGTAAACAAACGGGCGCCACCGCTAGATGACGCCACGTCCGTCTTCATCCTTTGTACAGTAGCTCGCCTTACTTAGACAGATTTTCCCTGTGCTAACTTTATCGTCTTGCATCTTTATCATGTCGCTACCTTCGGCCTCGCCTTCTTCTGGAAAGTTGAGTACAAGGTTCCAGTATTGTTTAGTTAAGCTCTGACCGTAAAGTAAATATTACTTTTCGAGATAATTGTTGTTTTGTGGCAGAGCTGTGCCTCTACCGGACCCGCCATTTTATGGCGTCGTTGTTGTTCTGCATGCCTTATTTAGTTAGCCACAACAACGCTTCCGGCCTTATTTACTAATCGATAATATTAGTTTATTTAGTCTTCATAGCTAGGAACTTTTATATCGTGTTTTGACGCTTTTTTACCGGTCATCGATTGACCCCATACCAGTTGGCTACTATAGCCCCCAGGCCAGAGCGCCTATATTAGTGTTCATGCATGATTTTATCAGTGATCCTAAGCTTACTTATGAAGATAGTGGCATTATTTTACATTACTATTGACTGTGATGCAAGTGTTTTCGCCTTCAGGGACCATATAGGGGATAGGTTAGTTAGTGTGCCTTCCTAACCTAACCTACATGTAGGACCCCTATATGCTTCCTTCATCCCCCTGCCCTTGGGCATTCCCTCTGTGTAGCCTTGCTCCCCCTACCACGTAAGGGGATCAAGCTCTTATCAGAGTATGTTATCGCCTCTCTGTCCTCCCTAAGGGAATGAACCCCCCTTAGGGTTGCGCCTGAGAGTGAGGAACGGCTAGTCTTTCCTCTATTGCTAGGACTAAGTCTACGACTTTCCTGCGATAGCGATATGTCTTCTATCCTTCCTAGTTCAGGACGTACATCCCTGCTCTAGGTTAGGTTTTGGAAGGGTCATTCTGTTCCTTGCTGAAACTGTACCCATGCACCGTTTCAGTCAGGCTGCCTTACCTTAGGTTAGGGAGTGTCCTCCCTTCCTTAGTGGCCGCTCTGGTACAGAACCCCTTCCATGGAAGACTCTTCTCTTCTCCCCTCCCCACCTATCTCTTGTATAGCCTAGCCTATACTTAGGTTAGTCTATACCCATCTGTCCCCTGTCCTACAACTCCTCCCTAGGGTGGAGTGATAGGGCTACCTTGAGCTTCTGTGTACAGTCCGCTCTGGTACATATACCCTTCATAGTGTCCTATGGGGTTAGCCACTGGATGTGTTCTGTATGCAGGGGTCTCCCCCCCCCCCCCCCCTTTGGGTGTCCCCTAGCCCTCCCTTGGGCTACCCTAGCTCCCGGTCCTCTGCGGCCCCTGCTTCTGGGTGATAGAGCCAGCCTCTATCATGGGTACACCCTCTCAGGGGGGATGTCTGGGAGTCCATGGCTGGACCCCTTACATCCCTCCCTCTGTCTCTTTCACTATCTGGGTGCCGGTCCCTTGCCGCCTCCACTGTCGGCGATACCCACCTCCTACCTTGGTGACTCACCCCATACCCCCATGGCCGCCAGTCCTCCGTGTGCCGGGGGACTGCCGCCTGCCGCCGGCTTCCAGCCGATGGTTCTCCCCCTTCCTCATAGCTTGGCCGTCCGCCCGCCGGCCGGCCCCCGGAGTGCCGGCATCTGCTGCCGGAAGTCCGGTTCTGCTATAACCATCCTTGTTCCTGTCACCAATCCGGCAACCTCCGGCTGCCGGAGCCGCCGCTCCCTCCGCCGGCGTGCCGCCGCTGTGCCGGCCGCCGCCACCCTGGTATTTCTCTTGACTTCTATATTGTCTTCCCTAATGCCAGAAACTCTGCTGGAGCGGCCTCCGGCGTGCCGGAGGTCTGCCGGAGCCTTCCGGAGGCGTCAAGGCGACTTGCACCCCCTTCTACTAGCTATCATCTGATGTTGATAACCCTACATCGCAACCAGATGGTTTGATTACATAATGGATAGGTATTGCCTTACCGTTCCATTAGTAACCATGCTGTCTTCTTGCATATCACAGATTTCCAGCATGTTACGTGTATCTTAGCACGGCCGGTTACCGGAAACCGTTACCCTATGAAATCTTCTACGTTCCCAATCCTTGGGTCTGAGTGGCCTCAGTCCCAGTTCTATATCCTTGGCAATCCCCACTAGAATTCCCACTGCCTACACGGCATGCTATGCGGAATTCTGCCCTGTGTCCTCGGTCACAACAAATTGCCTACGGATAAGGTTACGGTAACCGGCCGGGCCGGTTACACGGAGGATGTGTCTATCTCCTTCTTTTCCGCCCACTCTCTGAACGTCACAGTATTTCTACCACTGAATATTAGGTTAAAGATTAATCACTTAATACTTAACCTTAAAATAGAAGTCATCCTTATGACTCCCCCATACTCATGTCCTCTTTCTCTTACAGGAGGAGTACGTGAAGTGCGACCATGGCTTCTGTGGAGTGAAGCGCCCGCACTTTTATGGGCACACGGCGTGTAGGACTCACGCCCCTTGTGCAAACAAAAAAGGTGATCTGAAGTTCTGGGACCCACTGAACTGTACGGTCTACCAGGAACGCCTGGTCGAGGCGTTCAATAACCCTCCCTCAGCAGAGGTTAGGGACGCTTCTCGAGAGAAGCTACGCAAATGGGTGCGTGGCTTCCAGAAGAACGCCACTGGACCGTACCTTGCCACCGAAGACTTGAGGGCCTTACTGTTCCCAAAGGCATCCCCAGACTCTGTGGTCCCCAAGGATCAGATCCCCACCGTCCAGATCACGGTGGAACCCGATGTTGTCATAGCTCAGTCCATGCACGAGTGTCGCCTGGATACCGACAACGCGGAATGTATGTCGGAAGTGTCGGAGACAACGGAGAGGAACCTCATGGCTGAAGAATTGGACTATGAGTAGGACCAAGTGGATTACGCTGGGTCGGAGCAAGAGGTCGCTCCGCCTTCCACCACCACCCCAACTCCTACACCGACGGAAGTATCACTCCCGTCTACCTCCGCCACCCCGGACCCCATCCCAACCAGCGCCCAGGAGATGTTTCGGACGCTCGAAGCCATCATGGACAAGAAACTCCGTGAGACACACGAATACATCAGGACCATGGGAAGTTCCAAGGAGCCGAAAAGGAGTTCGGTTAAGGACCTCCCTGCATGCTCGCACGCCAACCCCTGGAGGTATGCCGAGCATATGCCGATCGCAACGGGCAGGATCTTCATCAGTGAGAAGGTCGGCTCGGTTGTCCTGGAAGAAGTGGAATTCTTCCCAAGTTTTGAGGCTTACCCGGACTGTTACGTCCGGCTTCGATCCAAACCTGCCTCTAAATAAGAGACCGAACCTAAGGAGGTGATAGTGTTAGATCTTCCGAAGGCCCAGGCTATGATGGCCAACACCCTTAAAAGTAGGGGTTTTACCTGCTCAAAGCTTCCGGCGATCCCCCCCTTCGTGGAAAAGGCCTTCGCAGCGGTACACAGGGCAGTGGAAGAAGGGAAACCTTTCCCTGCACTGGAGGAGTGCAGACCCTTCTCCCTGGTCACTACCCCCGATGCTCGACACTGGAAGGATGTCCAACATACCTTCGTGGTGGGAAAACTAGATCCTGACGTTGCTGGACGTCAGTTTAACGGAGACCTCCCGAAACTTAATGACCACCTCCTTCGTCGGGAACAAGATACGAAAGAAAGACTTGCCGCATCCATGTCCCTCCAGGTCCAGCTTGACGTCATGGCCGGTGACACTAGAGTCCCCGACCACTACATGGTGCTCGCCAAGACGCATCTGGCGACTGTAGTCAAGGACTTACACAGCTCTTTAGGTCCACTGAAAAGGAAGAAAGTGACAGAGGGGAGGAAGGTATCCTCCCCAATAGAACCCACTGGTTCCCGTCGTTCAGTTTGAGCGAACGGGGCTACAGCAGTAAGTCACGATGAGTAGAAGGGCTCGGGAAGGAGTAGTAAATGTTTAGTTTGAGATATTGAATTAGAAGGAGTAAAAAACTCCCATAATAGCTTAAGCTCAAGTTTTTAGAATGAGTGATAATACAAAGTTTCAGCTTGAGTAGGAGAGAGGTGAAAAGGAGAATTTGGTTAGCGGGTATACGTAGTAGAGAAAGGTTGAAATAAATATTCCTGTACCTAAAATACTAGAACGAAAGGTAAAAATTAGATTTTAATTATGTGTTTTAGTCATTGAGACGTCTACGTGCTTATCATACTTTAATGTTTAGTTGGGAATAAGTCCTGAACTTCTTTATAAGAGAGAAGAGCAATTGCAAGTGAGAGGAGAGCTAAAATGAGATTAAGCAAAGTATTACAAGGTTGTGTTACTTCAGTTTCAAATTGGTGTTGGTAGTTACATTATCTTGTGGGGAGGGTAGCTGCATAGAAAGGCTGAGAATGCATCAACTTTAGCAATGATGTATTTTGCGATTGCTGCCACAGTTACAAGGATGTTAGAGTTGAATTCCAGTCTTAGTAGGCTTGTTTCTGGACAGTGCAACAGATAGTGTTGCAGAGGTTCATCAATCAGTTGCTGACAGTTGTTGCATGGTCTTTCTGGTATCTTCTGTGCTGCTGCTTCCTCGTCGTTGTCTGTGATGATTTGCCAGTTACACAGATACCCCAGTCGTAGTCTGCAAATGATGACTGCAACTTGGTGGGAAGTATTTTTTGTAAGAGGATGCAGGATTAGGTTAGTTATATCGATGTACCATTTGACTGATCTGGAGTTGTCAAGAAAGGCTCGCATTACTTCACTTATCTTTTGCATGTTGCAAAAGGCTGTCATTTGATTCCCGATGATTTTCAGTGGAGGTTGAAGTGTGATACTGATAGTCTGGCACATCAGGGCTGACTTGGCCATGTGATCGGCCTCATCATTACCAGTGATTCCAGTGTGACTTGGAATCCAATTCAAGATTGATCTGCTGGTTACTTTGGTGAGCTAAGGCTAGATACTGTATTGTTGTGATAAGGTAGATATTTTCAGCGGGTTGTTTGTTGCTGAGAGCCAGAATGGCTTCTCTCGAATCAGTGTGGATTGTTGCATTTCCTCCAGGTAGACATGCTGGGTGTTCTAGAGCTTTGGCAATTGCTACTAGCTCGGTTTTGCAGGGTGGAGGTGTGGTTGGAAAGCTTGATGGAAAAAAGATTGCTGCTGCTGCAGGAATATCACGGCTAAATGATCCATCAGTATAGCAGATTTTGGGGGCGGAGGTGTTGTTGATTGCATTTTCCGCGGCTTCAGTAAGTTGTTCTGATGTACAGAGCTTTGCTTGCAGCTGGGAAGATGATGAAGTTGTACTGGAAGGGCTCTTGTGACCACAAGACAGCAGTGATGTAGCAGTCGTGCTTTCGTCTCTTTGCATGCGTTTTTGGACGATCAATCTCCTCCGTCAAGGATAGGAGTCTTTTGAGTCTGTTGTTCAAAGGGCAGTCTCTGACATCTTTGATTGACTTGAATATGATGCTGCTATTTCTAATGTCGATCCATGCTGAAAGGGAAATTAGATTAGTTTCGGCTAACGAGCAGTCTGGTCCACATTGACGAGCCGCTGATGAGTCTCATTTTGTTGTTTTATAAAAGTTCGAGGGAGGCTTTTTGAGTTTCGCTCAGTGAGGTGACCGTATGTGCTGCATGGTCGATGTGAGATCGAATTCTTTTTTTTTCCCTGGGGTGGGTAACTTTGTGGGCAGATCATAGATTTTTGCTGATGATTACTCCTGGATACATGAATTGCTTCAGCCATTCTATGGGTTAGCCCATTAGGGTTAAATTCGGAGGGTCTTCCCGATATTTGATGGCCATTGCTTTGGTCTTGTTGGTGTTGATTTTAAGTCCAGGTCTTTGTATTTAGCATGGATCATATCAAGAGCCTTCTGGATAGTTTTGCGTGAGTTTGCTTTCTCTGGGCAGATAATACATATGTCATCAGCGTATATGAAGATTACCACTCCGTTTGAGAGGTCTAGAGTGGCAAGATTCTCCATAAGTAAGTTGAATAGATATGGGCATAGTATGTCCCCCTGAGGAGTTCCATTTTCCTGGGGGATAAATTCAGAGTGACAATGGCTTCTCAGTTTTGGGTGTAATTCCAAGTTCATGCCAGTAGGTGTCCTTTTACTCTTTTCTACGAGTGTGAAGAGGATTTTTGGGAAGCTGGATAGCTCAAAGGCTTTCTCAAGGTCAAGAAAGATGACAAAGTCTTTTTTGTCATTTATTGTAGTAAGGACATCGGTTATACATACTTGAGGAGTGCCTATGCCGTCTCTGTAGGGATAAAAGCGTGGATATAGTCGGCCTATTTTTCATTGTAGTCTGCCGAGTACCATTTGTTCAGCGACTTTCTTGGTGGAGCTAATTAAGACCATGGGTGGTATGAGTGAAGTTCTTTGGGTTTTAGGATGGGTTTTGTGTCTTCTTGGTTCCATGTTATTGGTCGCAGTCTGTCGGCGTGTGTTATGTTAAGTGTAAGTACACCAACTTCGCGGGACTTCCCATATTCCTTAGCATGCTGTGAGTGATTAGATCAGGTCTAGGGGCAGTGTCTCTTCTGCTTTTTGCGAGGTGTGTTCAGTTCTTTCATGGTATAGGGGTTATCAGTGTCATCTGTCATGTTGCATGCTGCTTCAATAATGTTATTCCTGATTGGCAGTAGAGTTCTCTGTCTATTTATGATTTGCAGAGGAAGATTTGTGCTTTTGGCTCGGTCAGCAAAGTTTTTTGCAATTCTGTTTGCTAATTGTTCTGGGTGGGTGACACTGGGTCTGCTGTTTTTCTTAGGGATCTTGTTGAACCAGGCCCATATCTTTATTAGAGATGTGTCGTTGATTTCGTGACACCATGAATACCATTTGTCTATTTTCACTTCCAGTGTTACTTGTAAGGAATTTTTGGTGATTTCAACTAGTAGAGCATGAAGTTCATCAGTTCTGTGTCTTCTGAAGAGCTTTCTGGTTCGGTTGATTCTTGCATTCATCTCCTTGATGCGGCTGTCGTAGGACCAGGCATTTGCATTTGTCCCTGAATACTCTTTCTGAGCCATAGATATACTAGCGGCAGCATTGAGCTGCTTGTTCAAGTCTTGTGATAACATGTAAATGTCGTTGTGGTGGTTATTTTATGTATTCATGAGCCCACTCAGTCATAGATTGCTCAAATCTTACCCAGTTTGCAAAGTCTGGATTCACCTATTCGGGGGGGGAGGGGGCTATTTCTCAAGTTCGTGGTCAATTTCTGTTGCAAAGTGATCACTTGTTAGCGCAGGATGCAATCGCCAGTTAGCACCCCTTTGGATGGTGCTTGACCGCAATTTTACGGCTGGATATTCTTACTGGAGTGCGTGCAGAGGTCGGCTTTTTTGGTTTGTTGCCAATATTGAGTTCAAGAACGGAAGATGGGCGTTGAAATCGCCTACAATGATAATATCATCCTCAGAGGCGGCAGCAAAGAGCCCCTCTGCATTGATGTTTTTATTTGGAGATTTGTAGACATTGTGGGCTGTGAGGGTTGTGGCTAGCAGAGACACCTGAACACTTTGTACTCATTTTGAGGGGATGCCATTCTTGATGAGAGTAGTTAATCCTCTCTTTGCTGGTGTTAGATACGTCGTATGCACTTTGTATTTTCCAAGTGAGAAGGGTGGGTTCTCTCTCAATAATGTGTCCTGCAGCACAATAATATAAATAAAAGAGGAGATGGTTTTCCTTGTTTTAATTCCTGATAGCGCTCTCTCTCTCTCTCTCTCTCTCTCTCTCTCTCTCTCTCTCTCTCTCTCTCTCTCTCTCTCTTCTAAACCTCAAAATCCCAGGAAGAGCCAAACCACAGTATTAATTTACAACCCCTCTCTCTCTCTCTCTCTCTCTCTCTCTCTCTCTCTCTCTCTCTCTCTCTCTCTCTCTCCCCCTCTCTCTCTCTCTCCCCCCCCCGTGAATATGTGTCTCCCTTTGTTTTATAAACCATTAGCTGGGTATCCGACTCTCCCCTCTCTCTGTTGTGTGTGTGTCTTTTCTCACTGTATAAACCATGGTCTAGGATCCCTTCCCTCTGTCTGCATGAACCACGAACTTTGTTCTCACCCTTCAACCGACGATGCGTCAAAGCTTTCATTTCAGGCTCCAAATGGTCTTGCACACTTCTCGAGGCCCACTTGTTATTGTGCCAAGGCGCGAAGTGAGGAAGTTAAAAAGAGTTGTTATCGTGATTCGGTTCGAAGATTCTCGCCTTTGTTTGTAAGACACCGTTGAGGCGAAAATTTCGATTTTAAAAGTTCACTAAACGTGTTTTGACCTTTGCCGCAAACTTGTAGCTTTCCCGTTATTAGGATTCTTCTTGGGAAGATGATAACTTTGGTTTTGAAATAGGGAAGTTGATTTACATTTGCTTATTGAGCTTCATTTGGTTTGGAATGACAGAGGAAACATAGGTTATTAGTAACTTGATAGTTTCCCAGAGAAACGTTAGAATATTATTATTATGCTAACTTTAAAATATATGATATTCTCATCGGATAATCGACACTGCCAAATTATTTCTATCTAACCTAACTGTTGTTATTTAAAAAAGCGTATACTATAAGGGCATTACACCGACCGCAAGAGGGAGAATTAAAAGAACAGATCCTTAAAATAACAACATTAATAGAGAACATAAAGGGATAATTAAAACGTTCTTCAGCTCTTGCATTAAAAGAGTTAAATAAGACGGTTCTGAAATAGCAATTACTGTATATGAATCAGTGTTTATTTTAAAGAAAAAAAATGATTTCTGAAAAAAATTACCCTTTACGGGTGGCTAGATACTTTTGACATAATCAATTGAGTTTATTAGGGTGCTACACTCTTAAATAGGTTTTTATTCATTGTTATTTGTTTTTCTTTATTATTATTATTATTATTATTATTATTATTATTATTATTACTTGCTAAGCTACAACCCTAGTTGGAAAAGTAGAAGGCTATAACCCCAGGGGCTCCAAGAGGGAAAATATTCTATTGAGGAAAGGAAACCTGGGAAAATAAAATAGATATTTCCTATATAAACTATAAAAACCTTAACAAAACAAGAGGAAGAATAATAAGATAGAATAGCGTGCCCAAGTGTACCCTCAAGCAAGAGATCTCTAACCCAATACAATGGAAGACAATGGTACAGAGGGTATGGAACTACCCAAGACTAGAGAACAATGGTTTGATTTTGGAATTTCTTTCTCCTAAAAGTGCTGCTTACCATAGCTAAAGAGCATCTTCTTCCCTTACTAAAAGGAAAGTGGCCACCCAACAATTAGAGTGCAGTAGTCAACCCCTTGAGAGAAGAAAAATTTAGTTACAATAAGGCTTCATCTTGCTTTAATTTTACTCTGATTTTCTTGAGCAAAGATTCCTCTATGAAACTGGAATTTCTTAAGATATAAAAGCGAGTTTTTCTTTTCTTTTATATGTAATAATAGTCACGCAATTATCTTCGCTGAGTTAGAAGGTTGCACGAAAACTTAGTAAGAATTTACTTTCAACATCATTCCGTAAAACATATAATTTAGGATTATTTAGGTTCGACTTTTTCTACATTTTTATTGAAAGTAGGCTTTCTTAGAAAATATCGAGTCCCGTGTCTGAGAGTGAAAAATATACTGGGCCGGATATTTATTCCAGGTAGCATATTTCCTGCTGTACTTTGCATCTGTGCATCATGTGTTCCTGTACGCACTGTATACATGCATACATACACACACACACACACACACACACATATATATATATATATATATATATATATATAGACACATATATATATATATATATATATATATATATATATATATATACGTATATGTATATATATGTAAATCGGCTACTTAATAAATGTTGATAGTTAAATAAAAATTGATTTGTTAAATGGAAAATAAAAGGAAATTATCCTGTTCAGTTGTCTAAACATAGAGGGGATCTGTGTTCAATTGTGTAGTGTTTAGTCGTTGCTTGTCTAAGTGTCTAGGTCTTTGTGCCAATTATAAAAAGAGAGCGGTCAACAATAAAATAGGCTCAAGGTTTCTATGAAAGAAAGATATTGATTAATTAATGACTTGTATGCGTCAAAGTAAATCAACAGTAGCAGTGAAATGTTTGTATATATATATATATATATATATATATATATATATATATATATATATATATATATATATATATATATATATATATATATATGTATGTATATGTATATATATACACACACACAGACACACACACACACACACATATATATATATATATATATATATATATATATATATATATATATATATTATGTGTGTGTGTTGGGGTAGTAATTTTTACATTTTATTAATTTTGATGTATGAAAACTATTAATTTTTAGATTATTCCTTCAAAAAAAGTTTTATTCACTCACTTTAACCTACCACAATTCATTGCTGAGCACTGCTAGTATTTTGTCAAAATACCCTCTAGCTTCAACCTGCTCCACTCTTATTAAAATGCACCATGACGAACCACTTCAAGTTTTACTAAGGTTAAAAATGCAAATATGTACTAATAATATCTGCTTCATTAATTCAAGCAATGCTTCAAAAATTGTAGGGAAATGGTATATAATTCTTGAGCAAAACCTTTCATGCTAAGTTTAAAAAGTCGTAAGGAAATGGTATATAATTCTTGAGCAAAACCTTTCATGCAATATTTCAAAACTCGTAAGGAAATGGTATATAATTCTTGTGAAAAACCTTTCATACAATGTTTCAAAAATCGTAAGGAAATGGTATATAATTCTTGAGCAAAACCTTTCATGCAATATTTCGAAACTCGTAAGGAAATGGCATATAATTCATGAGCAAATTCTTTCATGCAATGTTTCAAAAATTGTAGGGAAATGGTATATAATTCTTGAGCAAAACCTTTCATGTAAAGTTTAAAACATCGTAAGGAAATGGTATATAATTCTTGAGCAAAATCTTTCATACAATGTTTCAAAAATCGTAGGGAAATGGTATATAATTCTTGAGCAAATTCTTTCATGCAATGTTTTAAAAATCGTAAGGAAATGGTATATAATTCTTGAGCGAGACCTTTCATGTAATGTTTCAAAAATTATGTCAACTAATTTGCATACCCTCTTTCATATTTCATCTGTTTTATTTTCATAATGGAGTTTAAAGGCAGAACGTCACCCATTTTAATTGTTATTTTGTTTTATTTTCTTTTAGGATAAAGATGATAGTCTTGTGCGAATGTGCACCCTGCAGACGACCTACAGCTACCGAGTAAGTACCAGGTACAATTGATTGTTTATTGCCTTTTGTAACTGTAAGTTTCACCTTTTGTGGGACATTCCCGTTGAAAAGTATGACCGTCACTGTCGTAAAAGTTATTATTAAAAAGCAAAGACATAACCTTCTCAATCTTTGCTGTTGCTATTATACTTATTCCACTTCAGGATGTAAATTGTTTCAGATTCAACCAAAAAGTTAGGTTTTTCTTCGAGTTGGGCCAGTACCAAATAAATAATCGATTTACTAATTATTCTCAATGTTGTTCAGTCAAGTGACATATTGTATATACTCGTTTCGTTGTATTAACAATGCATCAATTAGGTTAACGCGTTTAGGTAAAACTCTGAGTCCTTTGTCATGCATTGAACTAGAAACGGCTGCATTTGTTTTGTTGTTGCTGTTGTTGTTGTTATAGCAGTACAGTGAAGGACTTAGGGATGCGCTGAATTCCCTGATGTTCCCTGTGTTTGGCCATTTAGTCATTATTAGACTACACTAAACATCGAGGATGCAATTTTTTTTTTTCTGATATCCTATAGGAGGGATTTTATGATTGCCATTGGGCGCTGGGGATGAGGTTCATCTTGGTAAAGGATAATTGTTGCATTCATTTCTGTTATTCTTCTCTGCAACCTGTCAACTCCCCCCCCCCACTTGTCGTAAAAAGGACTTATTGCTGATATATATTGTATTTACACACACACACATTTATATATATAGATATTTATGTATATGTGTGTATGTCTGTGTGTATAATCTGTTTGCGTCTGTGTATGTGTATGTGAATCATTATATATATATATATATATATATATATATATATATATATATATATATATATGTGTGTGTGTGTGTGTGTGTGTGTGTGTGTGTTTGTGTGTGTATAACTGCAATTATTTGTTGCATTTATCGCATTTGCTGATTTATAGTTGAAAGTCAGTGGCGAATACTTCCACAACAACATTACCTTCATACCATTCACAGAAGGATAATGAGCATTGTGTTGTCACCTCCATAAGTGCAGTGTGCTAATGAATTCGTCTTTTATCGCTAGTTTGTTTACATGTTGTTAAGTCCCTTCCATTTTAACACCTCTATTCCCCTGTAGTTTGTTATTTATCTATGAAGACATGTATGTGTTGTTTTTATAGCCTACGAGAAAGCTTTTGATTCTGTCAAAACTTCAGCAGTAATGAATACCTCTCAAACACAAGGAATAGATGAATCTTATGTTAAAACACTGTCTTTGGACTCACTGTATTTTACTATATCTATTTAGATATACACGTTTTTACTATTTCATCCCTAGAATCTCCATTTACTTTACATACTTATTGAAATTCACCTCTCAATTCCACCTCATCCTTTTAATCGTAGAGAATAACCCGGAAAGAGAAGTGAGCTCACTAAATCTTTCACATCTAGATTTTATTGTATGAAAGTGTTGCGATTTGTATTAAAGGTTAAAATGATACTAAATGGTGTGAGTATACAGATATGATTGAATGATTTTCGTTATATAGCGCTGAATGGCCTTTGATGCCCCAGTGCTTGGCTTAATGCCTAAATCCTATATTCAATTCAATTCAATTCATTTAATCTTTCTTTGTAACTTGCACGTCCAAAGACACCTTTTTTTTATCCCTCACTCTCCAATCCACTCCACCAACTTCCCTGTTGGTTCACCTGTTCTGTGACACTTCTTTTCTCATGGTACCATCATCATCTTGGGTATCTGTATGAGTTAACTCTGTATACGTTCGTTGATATTGATTATTTTGTGAGCGAAAAGGACAGGATTTTTGTCTCTTGCCTCATATTTAGTAAACATTTTGGTGGTAAATTAAATATGTGTTGGATTATCTTATTCTCAATTTTTATGATTTATACAGTCAAAAAGATAAAAAAAAAACTGATTTTATTAAATGGGTTAAAACTTTGTTAGAAGAGTGTCTCCATCTATTTTCTCATTTCGGTTTCAAGGTTTTTTTTATCCAGTTTTAAAGAATATCATAATTGGACATTTTTTCCTTTATTTTCAGTTTATCATGAAATTCATAATGATGAAAATTCCATGAAATGAGCGTAGAAATCGGGGTGACCAAAAAGAAATTTGCATTTTGATAAAGAAAACTCTAAAATTTTGATTTAAAGGTTTATTTAACATTATTAAGAACCGTGGAACTGTCGTCCACTTAGAATCATTAATGGAAATGCTAGAATGTTGAAAGTCATTTTACATTAAAGGATTTGGGAAAACTGGCTTAGTTTATCTAATGACTTAAATCATTATGTTTGCAAATTATTTAGCAACGTTCCGTTAATGAGGCGAAGTATTATTATTATTATTATCATCAGCTAAGCTACAACCCTAGTCGGAAAAGGATGTTACAAGCCAAAAGGACTTCAACGGGGAGAACTGCCCAACACGGAAACGAAATAGAGAGATAACAAATATGCTATATTTGAAAAATTATTATGAAAAATTATATGATAATTTAATATCAGTAACAACTGTGAAATAGATCAGTCGAATATAAATTATGAAACAACATTTTTGTCAACCAGTTCATGAGGTTGCAGCAAGTTTCAACTTCTGAAGTTCCAATGATTCAACCATCAGATTAGGAAGAGCATTCCACAGCCTGGTCACAGCAGGAATAAAAGTTCTAGATTAATGTGTTGTATTAATCCTTATGATGGAGAAGGATAGATTAGTGTATTAATTTCCTTGCAACTTGAACAAGTGATAAATTCAGTATCAGATTAGCTTCCTCTCATTACAATTGCGCGTTCATTCCAAATATTATTTACTTTTCATATGATTCGAGTTTGTCATTCCATAAATTTTTCATTTCCATTATAATAGATTTAGATTATATAAATATTTTCCTCCATTGATGATGCCGTTCCATCATCTTATTTCTGTACATCAATGTACACCATAATTAACATTCGTTGAAAGTATTTTAATTATTAATTCAATTAATGTAATCATTCCCTTATCCTCGATGCTCACATTTCATGATATTCTTTTTCTTTTATTTCCGAGAGCTGTATCAATGCTATCAGTAATTTGCCTTTTCAACTTAAAATTGATTTTTCATTTCAATGTAATATATCTGATTCCATCGATATAATAACTCCATTTTTACATGTAAAATAATCCTAATTTTCATATTCCTCTTTCATTCCACTCCATTGTCACTTTATACTTCTCTTCCTTTAATTTATAACCTGGTATGCATGTTAAAATGAGCGAAGAAAAATTCTCTGTGTAACGCATGCCAACCCAGGTGTGTGTGTGTGTGTGTGTGTGTGTGTGTGTGTGTGTGTGTGTGCGTGTGTGTGTTTTTTTTTTCCGTCCCATTCTCCTTCCAATGGAACTTCGGGAATAATCAGTAATTCCTTAAAAAATGCGAATTTTGAAGAAACGCCGTTTAATCTCCTTTTTGCCGACTATTGGATTCTGCTCGAGTCATCTTAAAGAAACTCTTTTGCATCTCGAAACCCTTAGATTTATTTCTTCCAAAACTGTCTCAAACTCCAACTTTATTTCTTATAAGAACTTCACCAGGCTTCTCTCTCTCTCTCTCTCTCTCTCTCTCTCTCTCTCTCTCTCTCTCTCTCTCTCTCTCTCTCTCTCACATACAAACTATATATATATATATATATATATATATATATATATATATATATATATATATATATATGTATATATATATACACACATAAAAAGATGTATTGTCTTCCCCTTTAAGAAGCAGCTGTTGTTTTCTATAGTAGGAAAATCATGCGGCTCTCTCTCTCTCTCTCTCTCTCTCTCTCTCTCTCTCTCTCTCTCTCTCTCTCTCTCTCTCTCTCTCTCTCTCTCTCTCAGAATTTCTTTTGGATTTATGCTTCACACTTTTTTCATAACCTTTAGCATTTTGGACCCAACGTAATTAAGCATTGAAGTCAGTGGTGTTATCACCTCTTTTGACAAATCTGAATTTGTCAATGCTGATGTTGGCTCCGATATAGTTATATGGTACTTTGATCAATGAACAGGAAATGCTGTGCAATCTGGGAATATCTGCTCTGTAAGTGATTGCTTTGGCAGGGAAGTTGGGGCAGCCTCCTTAATTGCAGGGGAGTTGGTTCTTGGTGACTTGCGTCTTTAGTCAAAGTTTTTCAATTCAAGATTTTTGCCGTTTGTCCATGCAAAGTATTGGAAAATGTTGCCATGCTATTTTCCCTGTTGGAGCCTTTGGGCTTATAGCATGCTGCTTTTCCAACCAGGGTTGTAGCTTAGCAAGGAATAATGATAATAATAACTAGAGGGGCACTCATTAGAGCGCAGATCTCTGCCGCAGTAGCTAATTTCTCGACCTTTTGCTCGACCTTGATCTTGATCTTTAACCTTAACGTGTATTAATCGGCGTGGATTTTCATGCACGAAAATATGAACCAAGTTTGAAGTCTCTGTAACAAGGATGTCGAAACTTATGGCTGATTACGAGATGTGGACGTTTTGCTCGCCCGTGACCTTGACCTTTGATCCGCCAAAATAATGATTTCCCGGTTTTTACAAAACAGTTAATCCCTGCAAGTTTCAATACGATTAAAATTGTGGCCGGGAAGCTGTTCACAAACAAACACACACACAAACAGGGGGTTAAACATAACCTCCTTCCAACTTCGTTGGCGGATATAATAATATTATTAGTATAGACACTCTCCTCGAGTTATGGTAGTGAGAATCAAGATCGCAGTTGGGTTTGAGGAATCCTCAGTTCCATTGTTAACCTAGTAAATTTATTGCAAATATTCCTCTAGTTTCTTCTCTGCAGGGAAACATCTTTTTCTTCAATACCAAGGTTAGTGTTGTTGAAGATTCTTCTCACCTCATTATTCTTTTCATATTTTCTTTCTTAACTTGAAAAATTAGAGACATTATCCGTTTGAGTTATATAAGCTTCTATTTTGGGACCTAATTGGATAACGTCATTTGATGCATCGTGGGATGAAATATCCACTCAGAGTTAACATACCTTCCTTGGTAGAAGATAAAGGATGGATATTCTCGCACTGAAAAGACAGTGTGATAGGATTCTTTATATTGGGAAGACAAAGGCAAATGATATTTCCCCATTAAAGAGGACAAAAAGTACTGGATATCCTCCTGTATATAAAAGTAGATCGTTATGATATCTTTCTTAAAAGAGAGATAAATTAATAGTATTTTTTTACCCAACGGGGAGATCAAGGGATAGGGTAACAGCCCAAAAGCAAACCATTATTCTCTAGTCTTGCGTAGTGCCATAGCCTGTGTATCATGATCTTCCATTGTCTTGGGTTAGAGTTCTCTTGATTGAGAGTACACTCAAGGCACACTAGTCTATCTGTTTTCTTATTTCCTTTCCTTAATGGGCCATTTTCGTTGTTGGAGCTCTTAGGCTTATATTATCCTTAAAGTAGGGTTGTAGCTTAGATAATAATGATAATAACTGGGAATAAAATGTGTAGAATATTCATGCAGATGCGTAGACAGATGTAAAGGATATGTTAAGATTTGTAAAAAACAAATGATATAATATCCCTTCATTTGGGATGGCAGTTATGATATAAATCGCGCCATTCTGTTCCTCTTTTTTGGGTTGAAAAATATAAAGGTAATTTTGGGAATTAGAGCTTTTCTGCCCAAAGTAATTACGAGAGGTTCTTTTGTCTCCGAGAAGCGATCGATAATGTGTTCTCAGAACACTATGGAGGTTCCTTGTCTGTAGATCTGCTTATGGTCCAGTGAAAGCTTATTGTTTAGGATGTAGTAGGTTATAGTGTAAGCTGTGTTATTTCCGGAACAGAAAGGAGATAAAAATCCCTCTAGAATGGACCAAAACCAGAAGTTTTTTCTCGGTAAACGTCGACAATTTATTCGCTATTTAAAGATAGCTTTGTGTATATATATATATATATATATATATATATATATATATATATATATATATATATATATATATATTTATATATATGTGTGTGTGTGTGTTGCTATTAAGGCATTGCGTCAATAGGGCAGTTCACCTCATCAAGCAAAAGGTTCCCGGTTCGATGCTTGACCTTAGTAATGAATTATATATTTAATAGTTAATCCATTGTAGACGGTCGCAGCCGGGGTAAAGGAGACTTCCTGAGACATCCGAGAATACGACTCATTCACCGTATCTTCTTCGTGGGAGTAACTCCAATCACATTATCAAGATGACGGTTTTAAACATTCACTTGGGACGAGGATGTTGGCCATATGCCTTACTCCATCCTGGCTGTGACCCAGTAATTGTAGGGAAGTAACTGGTAGCCAGTTTAATGCTTAAGGGTTGTGGTGGGCGGTTGGTAACGTCCTTGCCGGGAGATTGCCAGACTAGCATGGGTGGAGAGGGAGCTTGGGCGCTGATTATATATACACGAGGAGTCTCTAGGTAGTCTAGGACATTGTCCTACTTGATAGGGAAATATCACTGCTCCCTGCCTCTGCCATTCACGATCGGCCTTTGAACCTTTACGTCATTTGAGTCTGGTTTAACTACGGAGTCGCTGTAATCTTCCATAACAATAATTACTCCATACATCTACACAGTAGTCTCATCAGTAAACGTCGAACACCCCATTCGGGGATGTCAATGCTCTTCCTTCTCCATACAACTCAAATGGCTATCACACCTTTCATAGGAACACCTCTCGTCCCTGATATAAATTTTTTTTTAATTAATCTGATGTCGGTCATTCTTTCCACGTGATTGAACCACCACAAAGTGCTGATCAATCATTTTACGAATGATAGTCTGTTTACCACTTATTCTGCATATCACCTTACCCATTTCTCATCTTATCAATCCTCTTCAAATATATTTTAAACCTTTTGAACGTTTTTTTTTTATTTACTCTCGAATATCATATTTCAATTCCATAAACGCGAGTTGGTTTAACAATGGCTATTTTTTATTTCCACTTTTTCACCTTGGCATGCACAGATAGCTCAGGCAGATAGATAGATAGGAAAATTATCTACTTACATTTATTTTGTATATTTCAATTGTATCTCTTATAACTTGCTTAAACTCACTCTCGATAAGTGTCTAAGCGGATAGGAGGTGTTCAAAATACTTCTTGGGGTTTTTCATTATCTTTATCATATTGTCCTTAATATGCCACCTTTTGGAACGGATCTTTGTTTGCATAAGAACGGTTTAAACCAACAACCAATCACATCATATGTATCCCTATTTTTACTTTGTAATTTTCATATCTGGCTCCAGAATGTTGAAAAGCACTGTATGACCAACAAGTATTTTCTTCATGTATACTATTTGATTCTTAGAGGAAACATTACTCTTCCAGGGTTTAATTAGAAATGACTGGAAAATCATAAGACTTAATTCTCTGTAATTCCCAAATCCTCACCATCATAACACTCTGGAAACAATAAAGTCTTCAAGTTCTGAAAGCAAAAGGGAAAAAAAATACCGGGAGATAGAAATTTGCACCAAATTACCATTTCTGAGAACGATGGGTCCAAAGAATCTTAATGAGCTGCCAAGGACTTCCTCTCATTATCACGTACTCTTGGTGGTCTCTCCTCTCCCCCCCCCCTCCTGGTCTCCCTCTCCCTCCCTCTTCCTCTCTCCCTCTCTCTCTACCGCTAACAATCTTTAAGAAGGGATACTTGATTGACTGTTAAAATTTACTTTTTTCATAGATTGTGTTTTTGTAAGAATTATCTTATTGATTTTTTGGGGGGATACGAGAAATGATTTAGGATACAGGAAAGTATTCTGTTGAATTAATCCTTACACATTAAGATTGATTCTTAGTATTAATACTCACATATTGGGATTGATTCTAAAAATCAATCCTAATATGTAAGGATTGATTATTAAAATTAGTCTTTACATATTATGATTGATTCTAATAATCAATCCTAATATATAAGAATAGATTCTTGATTCTCAAAATTATTACTTAAATATTAGGAATGATTCTTAGAATCGATCCTCAAATACTAGGATTGATTCTTGATTCTCAAAATCAATCCTTACATATTAAGATTGATTCTTATAATCAATCCTTACATATTGGTATTGATTCTTAGAACTAATCCTCAAATATTAGAATTGATTCCCAGATTTAATCCTTACATATTTGTTGAATTTGAAAATCAATCCTTACATATTAGGATTGATTCTCAATCCTTAAATATTAGAATTGATTCTTAGAACAAATCCTCAAATATAAGAATTGATTCTTAGACTTAATCATTACATATTAGTGTTGATTTTCAAAATCAATCCTTAGATATTAGGATTGATTCTTAGAATTAGTCCTTACATATTACGTTTGATTCTTAGAATCAATCCTTTCATTTTAATATCAATTTTCGAATTAATCCTTACATATTCGAATTGATTCTTATAATTAATCCCTACCTATTGGAACTGATTCCAAATAGAGTTTAAATATATCATCAGCACGGCTCCTTATTCGGACACGAAATAAAAAAATAAAAGTGAAATAAAACAGTGGATTACAAGGCTAGTATTTCTCATCAGAAAAAAAAAATTGTTCTTAAAATATTTTATTTTGATTGTTTAATACTTCTCTTGTAGTTTATTTATTTCCTTGTTT
The DNA here is from genome assembly GCF_036898095.1 of Palaemon carinicauda. NCBI lineage: Eukaryota > Metazoa > Arthropoda > Malacostraca > Decapoda > Palaemonidae > Palaemon > Palaemon carinicauda. Next base: position 98,245,382 of record NC_090752.1, on the reverse strand, counting down.
CCTTTCCTTACTGGGCCGTTTTTCCCTGTTGGAGTCCTTGGGCTTATAACATCTTGCTTTTCCAACTAGGTGTCATAGCTTAGCTTATACAATAATAATAATAATAATAATAATAATAATAATAATAATAGTAATAATAATAATATTGATGTTCGTTAAGTAGAAAGCGGAAGTGATTCTTTCAGCAAGCATCATTTTATATGATTTTAATTTAGTTATTTTGATAAAAACTCGAATAATTGGTAATGATTAAAAGCTATAATGATCAGGCGCTAATTATTTAAAGATTTTAATTGCTACAAAAATAACGAGGACTTCTTTTTTTCTTCTCTTTTTTTCTAGGTCATAATGTACATAAGTTTGTTGCAACAGTTACGAATTATAAGAAAAGATAATGATATAATCACTATAAGGGTTTTAATTCTTTTAATTCTTCAATTCAATTTCAATTTCTTCTCCACTAAACTTTAATTTGACAACATTTGGAATTATTTTCATATTAAATACTGTATTGAAAAACCTATCAATATATTTAAACATTGAAATCTCATACATTTTTTGGTAGGGGAAAAATTTTGAGAGAAAAAAGGATTAACTTCCCTGTAATTAAAGAGAAAATATATGTAGAACTTTTCTCGATAATTTAAAATTTTAGAGACTAGAAATAATCAGCTTAATCGTTTATCGTGTAGCCTTTCCTGTTAGGAATTGTTTCCTGTATTAGATATCCAAAGTAGGTATATGCCAGAGAAAATATATATATTTTTAGTATCCGGATGTCAGCATATTTGTAAAATAAATATTTATATATAAAAAGACAGATTCTTTTTGGAACATATATTTTACCTTCAATGAAAAATGTCAAAAATATTGTTTAAATTTGAAGTATTAGACGTTGTAATTTTTAATTTGTTTTTCATTATTTTATTTGAAACGTATTAACTTAAGCTGTCTTTAGCAAAACAAATTGTTGTTAATCTCCTTTTCTCTTTATAATCTTTAAAATCTTTGAAATATACAACGTATATAACAGTGTATTCTTAATGGCTAAGATTATTAGACATGGCATGGTGCTTTATTCAACTTGAAATAAATACAAAGCATTGATAGATTGGTATGGGATTTGTTGATCATACAGATATAGAAAAAGGTCGGTTTTTGTATTTATTATAACTATAGCTGGATAAATGTAAATACTCTTTTTAATGGAAGTAATAATCTCCTTAATATCCGGCAGAAAAAGAAATTGTATTTGTCATATTTTTCTCTATTTGGATTCATTTTAATCTTGTTTATATATATATATATATATATATATATATATATATATATATATATATATATATATATATATATATATTGTTTTTCTTGTTTCATCTTTATCCGTTGTTCTATCTCCGATTTACATCTGAATGATACTCAAACTCTATCCTCAATTTTTTTTTCAATGAGTCACCTTTGCACTGACTTGCAGCGGTGCCCTTTTAGCTCGGAAAAGTTTCCTACCAGCTGATTGGCTAAAATGATCTTGTCCAACCAATCAAATAGCAGGAAACTTTTCCGAGCTAAAAGGGCATCCCTGCGAGAAGGTGCAAATGCACCTCGTTAAAAAAATTGAGTATAGGTTTAGACACACCTCGCCCCCCTCGTATGAATAAAAACTTAGTTAAATTAACTTCTTTGTGTGTTAAATATCACCACTTCTTCTTTGTCTGCATCTTTTCCCACTTTTATGTGGGGTCGATGTTTCTGGCCAGTGTTCTCCATCTACATCTGTCCCACACTTCATCACCGGTTAATCTCACAATCTCCACTGGCCATATTGGTTTTGGCTAGTGTTGAATATCACCTCAGAGTTTGCATTTTAACTCATCACCAGTTAAAAGCTTTTTTAAGTGGAGTATTTTTTCCTCAAAGATCACCCGGTATTCTGCATATTAGATAATTTTCAATGTTTGGCGAAGTTTTTATTTCCCTTAAGGGTATATTTACTTTTACCTACGGGTGATTCTCACGATTTTACTGTTGGTTTAATTAATTCAGATACACTTATTGGAAAGCTAAGGAGGCGTCAGTGAACCGGAATTAACGAAGCCAACTGTACCTAGGTTGTTATAGAAGTGACGAAAGGTTTTGACTATGAGACGCTTTTTGTCGTTGTTGTTGTTCTTGTTGTTTTTTGATAGAATTGATTATGCAACAATCTGTGCCTGGACTCTGAAACGAAATCTAACTAAAATTGTTTTTTGTGACTTTTAATTTGTGATTAACTTTTAGGAGAAATATAATTAGACTTCTGGGGAGAAGAAGGGACATTTAGAAATAATTCTACCTCACGGAAATCTTGATGTCACAGGGCGCTCCTATTAGAAAATATATTTTAATCCTTAATGTATGGACTTTCTTTTCTCTGGTGAATTACTGTGCAATTGTATGTCATTTAAAGTTGATTATATATGATTATTTGATAACTTTTAGTTATGATCATTTTGATCATTGAAAAAGCGGTAATATTTTGGTCCTCGTCTATGCGTCTAGAGATTATCTTGAGGACATATTAATGGATTAATTATCATATTCGTCGCCATCACTGATTAGTTTGTTGTCTCCATCAACACTCATTTCAGGATTTAACGCTATCAGAAACATCCCAACGTTGCTATGAATATTATTGTATTCCAAGACATCATCCAAGACATCATATTGTATTTTGCCAGACCTATTTCTTAATTCCGTTATTATTTCAACTACCATCTCGATGTATTGCAATTTTTCACGTGGGATTCCGACTGAATTTTCTGCAATACGAAATAGAAAGAGAAGTCATTCTCCGGCGCCCCGCTAAGTTTCGAACCTTGGTTAGATTTTGGAGTTGAATAAGTTCAAATATGTAGGTCATTACCTTTTTCCCTTCATCCCTTTTATAATTCATTAAAAACAAAAAGAATTTTAATATAATGCTGTTACGATAGTAGACATTTTTATAGGAGGAACTATGTAAAAAATGAATTACAGCATATTTAAATTGAAGAATTACATCGACATCAGTCAAATGGCATTACCTTAACCACTGTCGTAAAGTGGTAACGTATTCGGATGGCAGCAGATCGATCCCAGCCTGTGACCGTAAGTATAAGCTGTTTACTGGGAAGGCCACTGCTGTGGTTGAGCACCACAGCGCTTGCCAGTCTGACGTTCTGGTGAGCGTCTATTTTGATGATTCTGGAATTGGAACCAGATACCTTTACCTTGATGTGCAGTGTTGCAATATATTTTCTCTAAATCTTATCCTAAAATTTCCATTTTACTTGTTCTCCTTTTCGTCTTTCACTTGCCTCTAACGGCAGAAATAGGAGTCTTCTCTTCCACGGATTTTTATTCGCTTTTATTTGCACATTCTTTGCACTGCCTCATCCATACTCAATACCCAAGTTTGCAACTTTATTTCTGCATCAAAAATATTCCAATTATTAATTAATTTCTCGTTTAATGGAAATTAAAAACCTTCTACATCAGTTATAATAGGATTAAAAAAAAATATCTGCTGTTGTTTCTTTTACTTGAAATCTGATAGTTTATGTTACCTCCTTCACTCCTTTATACCAAAAGCTGTTGTATGACATTAATTGAAGCCTTGAAATAATGGATAGATTTAATACCTTGACTGTTTCTGGCTATGAGAATCAGGAATTTGAGTCTGTGAATTAACGGATAGATTTAATATATACCTTGGAAATGAGCAATACATTGTAATCTATTGTCGACAGATCTCCAAGAAAGAAACATACATTAAAGAAATTCTGTAGCTTCAGAAATGATCCGTGTAGACACCTCAGGATTATGTATGTAATCGACAGATAGGTTTGCTTAAAGCAAATGGGCGATACAGATTAAGAAACAAACACAAAGGCACTCCAACACCTAAACAAAACATAACAGATATCTCACACGTCTCGAACTGTCGACCTAACCGCGCCAGGACTCCTCGCTACTGGGAGGAAGGACGCTGGTGACTGGTACAATACGTGAACATCCGCTACCGGGGTCTAAGCGATGTCAGGCAGGGCAGCTAATCGGGAATACGGTTTAACCTCAAAGCCAAAGCAAAGTCTTTCAAATAGAGGACAACCTTGATTAACCCATACATATGGGGAAAAACATTTTAATAGAAGTAGCAGCTTCAGAAATACAGCTTATTCATTCCCTCTCTTTAATAGTTTTATATTCCTTTTTATATGTCTCCTTAATTTATTGGCGTTGCTTTCCCTGTGTACGTAATATATCAGTAGTAATCTATTCTTTATGTATATTCCATTTCATAATTCGCTGGGTTAAGAATGAAACATTTTTACCATTTGCTGCTGGAAGTATTTTAATCTAGCGAGGAGATGACGCTCTTCAAAGGTGGCATGCATGTCCAAATTCACTTATCTCCCTTACGCACAGAGAGAGAGAGTTGTTGTTGTTGTTGTTGTTGTTGTTGTTGAAGATTGCCTGGCCCTTTTGGCCAGACACGGGCTTTTGCCATCTTGCAGCCCGTAGGTGTTTAGGTAGGATATATTGGGATAGGTATTTGGGTAGGGGATATTCTGCAACATTTATTTTAGGATCTTGGGATAGGTTTTGGATGGTGATGGGATGTTTAAGAAAGGAGTGATACCTTCCTATGAGCCCACTGGCTCCCGTCTTAGTTAGAGAGAAAGAATTATAGTAGCAAGTCCAGATAAGTAGGAGAGCTCGGGAAGGAGTTGAAAGTTTGTAGTCGGAGAAGTTGATATAGGTGAAGTAAAAAACTTCATAGTGGTTTAAGCTTAAGTTGTGAGATAGAGGGATAGTGTGAGATTTCATCTGAGTGGGAGAGAGCTGAAAAAGAGGAATTATAGCGGTTTTAGTGGTAGAGATAGGGTGGAATACAAAATTCCTGTACCTGTGAATAATAATAATAAAAAAAAAAACGTAAAAATAAAGGTTACTTGTGATTTTGTTTATTGAGACAAACAAAGGTGGTTTGGAGGGATGCCTGAACTGAAGAAAGAAGGGAGATTGAAGGTGAAGAAGGTAACACAGGCCGCTGTGCGACATCGGGTTACCAGCTGAGAGGAGAGAAAGATATGCTGGAAGTCAAAAAGACCGCCTGCGACCCCGACCCCACCCCTAGACTGGCAACACAGGCCGCTGTGCGACATCGGGCTACCAGCCGAGAGGAGAGAAAGATATGGCCACAGCCGCCAGCAATCGTTCCGCTCCCAGCACAGAAATTGCAGGGGGGGATAAGGCATTAGAAGTTCTTTGACCTCGTTTTAGCTCCCCCACCCCTTGCATTAGAAGTTCTTTGACCTCTTTTTAGCTCCCACACCCCTTGCATTAGAAGTTTTTTTACCTCTTTTTAGTTCCCACACCCCTTGCATTAGAGGTTCTTTGACCTCGTTTTAGCTCCCCCACCCCTTGCATTAGAAGTTCTTTGACCTCGTTTTAGCTCCTACACCCCTTGCATTAGAAGTTCTTTGACCTCGTTTTAGCTCCCCCACCCCTTGCATTAGAAGTTCTTTAACCTCGTTTTAGCTCCCCCACCCCTTGCATTAGAAGTTCTTTGACCTCGTTTTAGCTCCCCCACCCCTTGCATTAGAAGTTCTTTGACCTCTTTTTAGCTCCCACACCCCTTGCATTAGAAGTTCTTTGACCTCTTTTTAGCTCCCCCACCCCTTGCATTAGAAGTTCTTTGACCTCTTTTTAGCTCCCACACCCCTTGCATTAGAAGTTCTTTGACCTCGTTTTAGCTCCCACACCCCTTGCATTAGAAGTTCTTTGACCTCGTTTTAGCTCCCCCACCCCTTGCATTAGAAGTTCTTTGACCTCGTTTTAGCTCCCCCACCCCTTGCATTAGAAGTTCTTTGACCTCGTTTTAGCTCCCCCACCCCTTGCATTAGAAGTTCTTTGACCTCTTTTTAGCTCCCACACCCCTTACATTAGAAGTTTTTTTACCTCTTTTTAGTTCCCACACCCCTTGCATTAGAGGTTCTTTGACCTCTTTTTAGCTCCCCAACCCCTTGCATTAGAAGTTCTTTGACCTCGTTTTAGCTCCCCCACCCCTTGCATTAGGAGTTCTTTGACCTCTTTTTAGCTCCCCCACCCCTTGCATTAGAAGTTCTTTGACCTCGTTTTAGCTCCCACACCCCTTGCAATAGAAGTTCTTTGACCTCGTTTTAGCTCCCCCACCCTTTGCATTAGAAGTTCTTTGACCTCTTTTTAGCTCCCACACCCCTTGCATTAGAAGTTCTTTGAACTCTTTTTAGCTCCCCAACCCCTTGCATTAGAAGTTCTTTGACCTCTTTTTAGTTCCCACACCCCTTGCATTAGAAGTTCTTTTACCTCTTTTTAGCTCCCCAACCCCTTGTATTAGAAGTTCTGTGACCTCTTTTTAGCTCCCCAACCCCTTGCATTAGAAGTTCTTTGACCTCTTTTTAGCTCCCCCACCCCTTGCATTAGAAGTTCTTTGACCTCTTTTTAGCTCCCCCACCCCTTGCATTAGAAGTTCTTTGACCTCTTTTTAGCTCCCACACCCCTTGCATTAGAAGTTCTTTGACCTCTTTTTAGCTCCCCACCCCTTGCATTAGAAGTTCTTTGACCTCTTTTTAGCTCCCCCCACCCCTTGCATTAGAAGTTCTTTGACCTCGTTTTAGCTCCCACACCCCTTGCATTAGAAGTTCTTTGACCTCTTTTTAGCTCCCACACCCCTTGCATTAGAAGTTCTTTGACCTCTTTTTAGCTCCCACACCCCTTGCATTAGAAGTTCTTAGACCTCTTTTTAGTTCCCACACCCCTTGCATTAGAGGTTCCTTGACCTCTTTTTAGCTCCCCCACCCCTTGCATTAGTAGTTCTTTGACCTCGTTTTAGCTCCCCCACCCCTTGCATTAGAAGTTCTTTGACCTCTTTTTAGCTCCCCCACCCCTTGCATTAGAAGTTCTTTGACCTCTTTTTAGCTCCCCCACCCCTTGCATTAGAAGTTCTTTGACCTCTTTTTAGCTCCCACACCCCTTGCATTAGAAGTTCTTTGACCTCTTTTTAGCTCCCACACCCCTTGCATTAGAAGTTCTTTGACCTCTTTTTAGCTCCCACACCCCTTGCATTAGAAGTTCTTTGACCTCGTTTTAGCTCCCCCACCCCTTGCATTAGAAGTTCTTTGACCTCTTTTTAGCTCCCACACCCCTTGCATTAGAAGTTCTTTTACCTCTTTTTTAGCTCCCACACCCCTTGCATTAGAAGTTCTTTGACCTGTTTTTAGCTCCCACACCCCTTGCATTAGAAGTTCTTTGATCTCTTTTTAGCTCCCACACCCCTTGCATTAGAAGTTCTTTTACCTGTTTTTAGCTCCCCCACCCCTTGCATTAGAAGTTCTTAGACCTCTTTTTAGCTCCCACACCCTTGCATTAGAAGTTCTTTGACCTCTTTTTAGCTCCCACACCCCTTGCATTAGAAGTTCTTAGACCTCTTTTTAGCTCCCACACCCCTTGCATTAGAAGTTCTTTGACCTCTTTTTAGCTCCCACACCCCTTGCACTAGAAGTTCTTTGACCTCGTTTTAGCTCCCCCACCCCTTGCATTAGAAGTTCTTTGACCTCTTTTTAGCTCCCACACCCCTTGCATTAGAAGTTCTTTGACCTCTTTTTAGTTCCCACACCCCTTGCATTAGAGGTTCTTTGACCTCTTTTTAGCTCCCCAACCCCTTGCATTAGAAGTTCTTTGACCTCGTTTTAGCTCCCCCACCCCTTGCATTAGAAGTTCTTTGACTTCTTTTTAGCTCCCCCACCCCTTGCATTAGAAGTTCTTTGACCTCGTTTTAGCTCCCACACCCCTTGCAATAGAAGTTCTTTGACCTCTTTTTAGCTCCCCCACCCCTTGCATTAGAAGTTCTTTGACCTGTTTTTTAGCTCCCACACCCCTTGCATTAGAAGTTCTTAGACCTCTTTTTAGCTCCCCCACCCCTTGCATTAGAAGTTCTTTGACCTCTTTTTACCTCCCACACCCCTTGCATTAGAAGTTCTTTTACCTCTTTTTAGCTCCCCAACCCCTTGTATTAGAAGTTCTTTGACCTCTTTTTAGCTCCCCAACCCCTTGCATTAGAAGTTCTTTGACCTCTTTTTAGCTCCCCCACCCCTTGCATTAGAAGTTCTTTGACCTCTTTTTAGCTCCCCCACCCCTTGCATTAGAAGTTCTTTGACCTCTTTTTAGCTCCCACACCCCTTGCTTTAGAAGTTCTTTGACTTCTTTTTAGCTCCCCCACCCCTTGCATTAGAAGTTCTTTGACCTCTTTTTAGCTCCCCCCACCCCTTGCATTAGAAGTTCTTTGACCTCGTTTTAGCTCCCACACCCCTTGCATTAGAAGTTCTTTGACCTCTTTTTAGCTCCCACACCCCTTGCATTAGAAGTTCTTTGACCTCTTTTTAGCTCCCACACCCCTTGCATTAGAAGTTCTTTGACCTCTTTTTAGTTCCCACACCCCTTGCATTAGAGGTTCTTTGACCTCTTTTTAGCTCCCCCACCCCTTGCATTAGTAGTTCTTCGACCTCGTTTTAGCTCCCCCACCCCTTGCATTAGAAGTTCTTTGACCTCTTTTTAGCTCCCCCACCCCTTGCATTAAAAGTTCTTTGACCTCTTTTTAGCTCCCCCACCCCTTGCATTAGAAGTTCTTTGACATCTTTTTAGCTCCCACACCCCTTGCATTAGAAGTTTTTTTACCTCTTTTTAGCTCCCCTACCCCTTGCATTAGAAGTTCTTTGACCTCTTTTTAGCTCCCACACCCCTTGCATTAGAAGTTCTTTGACCTCTTTTTAGCTCCCACACCCCTTGCATTAGAAGTTCTTTGACCTCGTTTTAGCTCCCCCACCCCTTGCATTAGAAGTTCTTTGACCTCTTTTTAGCTCCCACACCCCTTGCATTAGAAGTTCTTTGACCTCTTTTTTAGCTCCCACACCCCTTGCATTAGAAGTTCTTTGATCTCTTTTTAGCTCCCACACCCCTTGCATTAGAAGTTCTTTGTCCTCTTTTTAGCTCCCACACCCCTTGCATTAGAAGTTCTTTGACCTCTTTTTAGCTCCCACACCCCTTGCATTAGAAGTTCTTTGACCTCGTTTTAGCTCCCCCACCCCTTGCATTAGAAGTTCTTTGATCTCTTTTTAGCTCCCACACCCCTTGCATTAGAAGTTCTTTGACCTCTTTTTAGCTCCCACACCCCTTGCAATAGAAGTTCTTTGACCTCTTTTTAGCTCCCACACCCCTTGCATTAGAAGTTCTTTGATCTCTTTTTAGCTCCCACACCCCTTGCATTAGAAGTTCTTTTACCTGTTTTTAGCTCCCCCACCCGTTGCATTAGAAGTTCTTAGACCTCTTTTTAGCTCCCACACCCTTGCATTAGAAGTTCTTTGACCTCTTTTTAGCTCCCACACCCTTGCATTAGAAGTTCTTTGACCTCTTTTTAGCTCCCACACCCCTTGCATTAGAAGTTCTTTGACCTCTTTTTAGCTCCCACACCCCTTACATTAGAAGTTCTTTGACCTCTTTTTAGCTCCCACACCCCTTGCATTAGAAGTACTTTGACCTGTTTTTAGCTCCCACGCCCCTTGCATTAGAAGTTCTTTGACCTCTTTTTAGCTCCCACACCTCTAGCATTAGAATTTATTTGACCTCTTTTCAGCTCCCACACCTCTAGCATTAGAAATTCTTTGACCTCTTTTCAGCTCCCACACCTCTAGCATTAGAAATTCTTTGACCTCTTTTTAGCTCCCACGCCTCTAGCATTAGAAGTTCTTTGACCTCTTTTCAGCTCCCTTACCTCAAGTATTAGAAGTTATTTGACTTCTCTTTATAGCTCCCACTCCTCTAACATTAGAAGTTTTTTTACCTCTCTCTTTAGCTCCCACACTTCTAGCAATAGAAGTTCTTTCACAAATATTTCCAGGTTCCATACTTTTAGCATTTGAGGGTCTTCGATCTATGTTTTGAGGTGCATTATTTCTAGCTTTAGAGGCTCTTTATTTTTAGGTGTCTTACCTCTGGCATTATAGGCTCCTCTTCGCTGTTCTCTCCTGTCTTCTAGTTTTCAAGATCTTCTTTCATTAGATTATCTGTTTCTTTCGAGATTTCATTGTCTTTTTCCTTAGTTCGTCAGTGTCCTTCTAGATTTCAAAAGAGATTTCAGTGCCGCGAGTCCTCACTTCGTCAGATTCCTCAGGGAAATCGAAGGCATTTATTCTTCACCTATATGGGCAATGAGTAAAGAGATGAATACTATCGATTTCTCCGCATACACCATCATGCCAAATTTTTGACGAGCAACATGATATATTTATCAATGTCGTCTGGATATGTCCTTACTTCAATGGCGAATTTTGGGACAATCCTGTTGAAGAACAACACGTCACTCACCGTTCAGTTGAACCTTTCTGCCTCCACCCTTATTCCCCAGTCATCAACTCATTTCCTCTTACTCCTATTGACGGGCAATTCCTTGGGTAGATTTCGCCAGTTACATACAGATCATATGAGGTGTTGAATGCTACGTTTGAAAAAATGAAGATCAGGCCTTCAGAAGTCATTTGAAGCTCGGGGAGGAGGAGTTCAGGACTGCTCCTGGGAATTTCAGTTCTGGAGTCATTCAGAAATCCATGTTAAGTATACGGCTATGTCCTTTGAAGACTTTTGGAAATTCGGGAAAGTTTTCTCCCGAAAGCGTTCTGAGATTCCGTTCTGGAGGCATTCAGAATTCCATGCTAAGCCTGTTCCTCCTTGGCCCAGAATTTCCTCATCAGTAGTCCACCTCCCAAAATGAGGCGTACTCCCTCCAGTTCCATCAACCGGGGCTGCTGGTCCTGAAAACCGTCTTCGGAAGACGGACCCCCAAGTAAAGATTTCATCCCGTATTCGCTGATAGCTCTCAATGCGTGGTTTGTAAACATCTTCGTTGCAAAACTCAGAATGCAGATCACTTGACTTTGATCAGGTATAATTTGAATAAAAAATCGATGTAGGTCTTCGCAGAAATATTGACAACGAGATTGAAGGAGTTTTGAAGACTCGAGACGTCTTCGTTGGCTTCAAGATCGTCTCCTGAAACTGATTCCGATTATAATTCGAATGGGAGCGAGACTGAAGACGTCTTCGTTCGATTTGGGAAAATTCTTCACTCGGTCTTCACCGAAACATAATCTCTCTCTCTCTCTCTCTCTCTCTCTCTCTCTCTCTCTCTCTCTCCGCCTTTGGGGATCAGTTAGAGACGAAATGATTCTGAAGCCCTTGAGAAACGGACCAAGACCTGGCAGAAAACAGACTCAAAGATCCAGTGAAGACAAAAAAATCCTGCAGACTTTGGGAGCTCAATCGAAGATGTCTACAACGACGATTCTGAAATGGTAGTCTCTCTCTCTCTCTCTCTCTCTCTCTCTCTCTCTCTCTCTCTCTCGCCTTTGGGAGATCAGTTAGAGACGAAATAATTCTGAAGCCCTTGAGAAACTGACCAAGACCTGGCAGAAAACCGACTCAAAGATCCAGTGAAGACAAAAAATCCTGCAGAATTTGGGAGCTCAATCGAAGATGTCCACAACAACGATTCTGAAATGTCATCACACACACACACTCTCTCTCTCTCTCTCTCTCTCTCTCTCTCTCTCTCTCTCTCGTTATCTTTATAGACTTCATCAATTAATTTTCGAGTTTCTGAATGTTTTGGTATTTTGAATTATCGTTTGCAGACCCTCCAGGAGTTTTGTTTTTCATAAAAAAATGGTTTCTTCAGTAATTAGAAAAAAACGAATATATACATTCACACAGTATATATATGCATATATATATATATATATATATATATAGTGTGTATATATTTTGATGGATGGATAAATAGATAGATAGATAGATATAGATATATATATCATCATCAGCCGTCACTAGTCCACTGCAGGACAAAGGCCTCAGACATGTCCTTCGACTTGCGTCTGTTTATGATCTTTCTATACCAGTCCACACTGGCAAACTTTCTTAGTTCGTCAATCCATCGTCTTCACTACCTTCCTCTGCTTCTTTTACAATCTCTAGGTCATTTCCTTTTCTTACATGGTGTTAGAATATCCTCTACTTTCGTTTACTCTCGTATCCAGAGATTTTTGTAATGTAATTTTTTGTCTTAATAATTATGATAATAGATTTTAAATGTCTTTTTGGTCTTTGGGTTTTATTATATTTTTGGATTGCTCTGTTCCTTTATAATGATATGGTTTTGGGGTTTTATCTGGTTTTAGTTATTAAGTACTATATTTTTCTATAGTATTGTGGTGTTAATGATTTTTCATTTTTTCCATATCGAAGCTTTTCCCACGTTCATGTTAATTTTCAGGAATATTAATTCACATTACTACAATAATAATATTTTGTGTTACAAGGTTAATCAAGGCAATGTGTAGCCTTTGATTTATTTTCAACTTGTGGACGGAAAATATGAGCATTTACCTGTCACATTTTAATATCTTCGCTGAAAGCTGGGATTGTAAACAATTGCAAAAAATAATAGCATAGCCAATGAAATGCAAAAGGTTTATTACTGTGTTTTTTTCTGCAAGTATGGACTGAAGATGTAATTAAGTTCCACTCGGTTTAGTAAAACACTAATGGACTCATTTTTAAAACTTATACTTAATAATCCGTAAATTTAGAAATTGAACTTATATAACAAAAAGTCCAGATTTACACAAATAATGTGACATTAAAGGTGTAATTCTGTAAGTGATTTTTTTTTTATCAGAATTCTGTATTAAATGATAACAGCTCTACTTTATTTCTGTTTGATATATGAGGATCTTTTACAATCATTTTGAAAATAATTTTTAAAGGTCACTTTAACAACGCATTTCAGCATCCGTCTCATGTTCTATTTTAAAAATTGGTTTGACAATAGCAACAACTAAAAAAAAATAAACTATAAAAAGGCCAGTTCCATATAGTTTGGGGGATGTTACTGTATGTATATTTATAAAAAACAATATTAAGTAATTAGTCTTTAACCTGTGATTTCATGGCTTTCTAAATTCACAATTCTAGGTAAAAAATTAAATTTTTATTTTTCCTTAGAGTCGATGCTCTTACAAGCAAGGCGTAATGTATCAAATCGAATTTTTCGAAGAAAAAAAGATCTTTGTGATGATTACCTATCTATCTATCTATCTATCATATATATATATATATATATATATATATATCTATACAACCGTTTTTAGTCCATTGCAAGACAAATGTCTTAGACATGACTTAATTCATGTCTGAGGTTTGGTAAGTTCCTCATCACGCTGGCCACTGCTGACTGATGAAGGTACGATATTTTTGTCTGATCGCTCACAACAAACCTACCTAGTATAGGTGGCCCTGACTAACACTGCTTTGCTGTATATATATATATATATATATATATGCATATATATATATGTATATATATGCATATATATATATATATATATATATTTATATATATATATATATATATATATAGCTTCTCAAATATTAGCCAGGTTTCTTTTATATTGAGTAAACTTTTTAATTTTAACCTTGATAAGAAATAAATAAAAAAAAAACAGAGAAATTAAAGAAATAATGTTCATCCTTGTCACAAGTAAATAAATTCTTCAAAATACCGAGAAAGCCTATGAAAATATACATGATATCTGAATATGAAATAAGAAAATATGCGGAAATATATAAAATGTTCTCTCTCCATAAAAGTTTTCACTGTGAACACGAATTTTTGGCAGAAAAAATGACTGCATTGTTTTCCTCTAGAATTCTCTCTTATTTTTTGGAAAGAGCAGAACTGTGTAAATTTTCAAATAAAAATCTTTTTGAATGTAATTTTACAATATTGGGTTTTGCGTTGGAATATCCAGCATTAGACCCTCCCCCCCCCCTCTCTCTCTCTCTCTCTCTCTCTCTCTCTCTCTCTCTCTCTCTTTCTCTCTCTCTCTCTCTGTATATAAGTATGTATGAGGTATATATAGATTGTATATATATATATATATATATGTGTGTGTGTGTGTATTATATCATATATAATATGATATTAGGGAAATCAAGAAACATGAGCAGAACTCTTAGTGTGAAAATGAATGGGTATAAAATTAAAGTTATTTCTTTTCTTGTTTTTTTCTGATTCATATAAATAAACTACATAACCTATATTGATATGACAAGTTTGCATTTTTTGTTTTATAGCAAAGTAGTTTTTCTTGCGATGTATATTATATTAGCTTCAGCATCAACTTAAATTAGGCAGAATTCATAGTCTCTCTCTCTCTCTCTCTCTCTCTCTCTCTCTCTCTCTCTCTCTGCTTGTTGGTAGTGTATATTCAGAAAGATTTATACTATTTATTCAACACAAACTTCCATTGGCCTGACGTTCAATACCCCGAACATTTCCTGATTTCTTAACACTATCATCTTTTCGATCTATATATAAAAAAAAAACTGAAAATTTATTTTCATTACAGCCATCATCTCTTTGACATTCGTCCTCTTAACTGTTAACTACCGATATCTTCTTAATTTCTTTTGGGGGAAATGTGTTTTCGAAGTTTTCCCCCTTTTTGGTGGAGGTGGGTGTTGGAAATATATATATTTTTTCGAATAGCTTCCCCCCCCCCATTTATGCCCCCGTAGCCAAGCTACACCTGTTTCCATTCCTGTGAATTAATGGCTGCAAAGCAAACTTTTAAGAGCAGCGTCCACGTCTCTTCCATCTTCATTACCAGCAACGAAAAACAAAAGGTCATCTTCAAACCACTAAAACCAGGTCGCAGTTTCCCCCGGCCTTTTTTTTTTTTTTTTTTTTGACTGCTGTTGTTCGTTTTTATTTTCTTCTTTCTGATGGGTTTTTCGTTTTTGACGTTTTTACCCTGCTGCTATTAGTATGAACGCTGTTGTTTTTTTTTTCAAGGTTATGTCTTTACTTTTGAATTTACGTTGGCTCTCTCTCTCTCTCTCTCTCTCTCTCTCTCTCTCTCTCTCTCTCTCTCGTGTTTGTATATATGGCATTATGTAAGGAAAGTCCCTTGTGCTCATATGAGGTAAAAAAGTAAAACAACTGAGAATCGAAAAATAAACTACTTCGAAATACAAGGTCATTTTCATGGCATAATATCTTTTTTTGTCACAAAATTTCAATTCGGAAACGAAATGGTATTGTAGCTTCTACTGGTATTTTATTTTTGGGGCCGTCTGGAGGGCCGAAAGTTAAGGGTCTCATATGTCTGGGGCAACAAACTTGTTCGCAGATTGGAGACCCAGCAAAGTTTTATAGAGGACTGACTTACATCGTTTGGGACCTCTTCTTTTTTTTTTTTTTTTTTTTGTCATCACAAATATCTATATAATTTGTTTAAATATATTTTTCTTGAATATGTATATATATATATATGTGTGTGTGTGTATGTATGTATGTATACATACACACATGAATTGTTATGTATAGGGCCAGTATATGTTTGTGTGTTAGTGACGCCTACAAACTGAAGAGAGTATATCATTTCAAAGAATCTTAAAGTGTCAATTTAATAATTCTTATTAATTTATTTCAAAATATCCAAAACAATTTGTATCTTCAATTTTCACCATCATAAACTTTTTATTGAGAGAGAGAGAGAGAGAGAGAGAGAGAGAGAGAGAGAGAGAGAGAGAGAGAGAGAGAGAGAGAGAGAGGGGGGGTTAGTTTTGAGAATAATTGGCTCGTACAGGAATACAGTAGTCTTCAAGTCATACAGGAAATGAACTTTCTTTTTATATTATCAATGTGATAGTGAAGGGATTTGATTTATTTGTTTCCGTATTCTTTTGGTTCAGAAATCAAATTATCAATAGATTTATTTATTCGAGGCCAGTGATTCCTACATCATACAATATGTTCATAAACCTCCGTCATTTCTGCATATTCCCTCCCTTCAATCCGCACAGATGGCCTCTGCCATTATTTCATTGTCTTGAGCGACATCCTGGTAATAGCTGCGTAATTGTGCGACAAACAGACATTAATTAAAATAAACAGACAACCTCCCACTTAGGATACGGAAGGTTATGCATCGCAATGGGGGAGAATAAAAATCAGGTTATTTTGAGGTTATCGCAATTTATTCTGATACGTTTATATTCAGATATATATTTTTTCCAAATGATTTCGTTTTCGTTGAAATATATATATATATATATATATATATATATATATATATATATGTATGTATATATGTATATGTAGTATATATATATATATATATATATATATAATTTTAAAATGAGTTTTTTACATTTAAACTGGTTTATATATATATATATATATATATATATATATATATATATATATATATATATATATATACTTTTTGTCAACATGAGCTTTTCAATTGAGAAGTTGTTACGCCGGAAGGTGTTACTCATAAGGTTGTGTGCAGGCATTTATGGGATGAGGTTGCCTTACTTTTTGTCTTACCCCAATATTTTTTATCTTTGCTGATCAAACTGCTGGCTGGAAAAAGTGGCTCAGTGAGAGAATATAAGTACAACTATACTAGTCTGAAATATTAGTTATAATACTTGATTTAGAGCAAATTAGAAATGCAGCTTTTGTTAGAATTATCTTTCGTATCGATTTTAATTAGGTAGAAATGCGAATGACATATTTTAATGTGTATGAAATGGCAAAGCAATGTGGTACTTCAACAAAATATAAATGCTTACCTAAATGAGTATGACACACTTGGTCTTGAGCTACTGCCATTAAAGCTCTAATAAAAGTTCTAAAATGGAATAGGGTTTGATATTTTGTTGTGCAATTGCCATCAAAGTTGGCGAAATATTCATTACCACTTATACGGAGATCCATTAGCATGGCAACTCTCTCTCTCTCTCTCTCTCTCTCTCTCTCTCTCTCTCTCTCTCTCTCTCTCTCTCTCTCTATAGAACATCGTTCGGTGAAATTTGTTTCTTATGGAACAAAGTTCGGTAAAGGTCTTTTTGCTTCCGTCCAAACGATGTCAGTTGAGCAGGGAGAGCTTTGTAGCAAGTGTGATTGTTGTACGGGTAACAAAAAAATGAAAATTCTTACACAAAAACACGAAAATTCTCATGTAATATTATTATTGCTCTGTGCGCTAGAAAAAAAAAGGAAGAAGCCTTTTTTTATATATATCATGAATCGTGTATCATTGACGATTTAACAGCAAATGAACAATACATGATATGAAACATTAAAATCTCTGAACGTACAGTGGAGGTCCTGTAGAGAGTGGAGTTCCCCTGCTGTATGGGACCGGAAAAAGCACCCGTCAAAGTAAGGTAATGTAGAGAAGAAAATTTGGTGCCTAGAGTGCTAGCAAAGGAGACGTAATATGGAAAGCCGTGAACTAGATAATACTACAGGAGTTATAAAGTGAATTGGAACTAGATTTCATAAATTATAGGAGAATGGATCCAAATACCCTTTACAATGTTGTCTCGAAACTGGAACCTACACTCACCAAAGAGGATACAATTATACAGAACTTCAATACACATTACAACAAGGATTTCCGAGCAGAGTTTATGTAAAATTATAATCGAAAATTGCACACACATCTATGATCGCCTAAGAAAAGAGATCTCTTTGACTTGTTAATTTGCCGCATTTCTCGCCTGTCACATTTATGTTATCTGCCGGAAAGAGCTAGTTTTCTCTTCACCTCATCTTCAAAAACATTAATATTAGTACCCAGAGTTATTTTAGAAATTGCTGCAACTCGTCATTCACTGTAGATTGCGCCAACATAAATTTGGGACACGGGCTGTTGCATTCGCACGGGACCAATAAAACTTTGAAATGTTTTAACTTGAAAATTACGTATTAAAAAAAATGTATCTCATTGGCATTGGTGAGAAACGTAACTTCGTACATCAGGCAGTGACATCTCCCAAGTCTTTAACCAATAACGAGCACACCTCTCGTTACTTCTGACGTCACTTGAAAGAAACTTCGTCGAGCGAAACTCGTCTATGTGGACGGAGCCTTAGCTGTATCTACTTTTTAGACTTCTACGTTCCCTTTGTTCCCTCTTCCTTTCCGCCACCTTAACTTGTTCTTCGCCCTAGTGTCACATCGTCCCTTAGAAACCTTCCATTATACCCTTGTAATTTACTTCGTCCCCGCTAACTTTCTTCCTTCTTCCTGTCCAACTTATTCTAACTTTTCCCTCAGTTTCAGTTGCCTAGACTAGAGGCCTTCCTTTATATCCTTATACTTTACCCCAGTCCTGCTAACTTTCTTCCTTCTTGCTGTCTAACCTCTTCTAACTTTTCCTTCAGTTTCACTCGGTTACTGAATTGCCTCACAGGCCCCAACGCCGGTAATCAAACTCAAATTCATAAATGCAATCCAATTCAATAAGATTCCGCGAGTTTACTGAATGTAATGATGTAGGCAGTAAAAATGGCTTAGCTCCCTGCGTGTAAGGTTGTTCTTCCTGAAAATGAAAATAAAGATATAAAGGCACATGAAGTTCAATAGCGATAATAAAAGCGCTGGCCAAATGTTAAACGAAACCTTCAACCGCTCTCCGATACTGTGATAAAAGATTAACTTTATATTTTTGGCAATAAAATCTAAGTGAGATGATAAAAGCATGAAGCAAATTTGACACGAAACGTGCTGTCATTTCCTCTAAGCCGAGAGAGTAATAAAAAAAGAAATTATTGTATTTTCGGTAATGAATTTTGTACATAGGCAATGTTAAATGAAACACTTCGTACGTTTCTCTTTATAAACTAAACTTTGTTACAATTTAAAATGAAAGAAATACATAGGTATGAAGTGGATAATGTTGTGAGTTTTCCGCATGGCTGGTTCATCTACGATTTAGCAGTTTAAATGGTAAATGCGAAAAAAAAGGAAAAAGGGTGGTTTTAAAAATGATTTTTGAATACAAGAACTTGATTGCATCTTCTTTTATTTTTAATTGTATCCAAAAACATTATGAAGGGTTTGTTTATATGTCTTTAGGCAATTATGATTGGTAAAGCGTTTTCACTGGCATGATATCTTTATTATAATTCTTTATTATAATTCTTCTTCTTATACATATACATATCATCATCATCATCATCATTATCTCCTCTTACTCCTACTGAGGCTAAGGGCCTCTAAGTCGAGGATTCATTGGTTAGATTCATCAACGGATATCCAGTTCCTTGTGATGCCCAGTGCCTATCTAACTAAGGCAAGTGACTCCTGCCGGTCCATACTAATTCCAGTAGGATCATCCCGATATATATATATATATATATATATATATATATATGTTTGTGTGTGTGTGTAAATATCACCCACGAATGGCATTTAATACCGAATTCTATCTTGGGAATATACATCCACTTGGAATTCATTTTATGGTAACAGCTTCTGCCCGGCCAGAAGCTGTTACCATAAAATGAATTCCAAGTGGATGTATATTCCCAAGATAGAATTCGGTATTAAATGCCATTCGTCGGTGATATTTACATTGATTGAAATCACGTGTGCTTGTGATATATATTCATATATATATATATATATATATATATATATATATATATATATATATATATATATATATATATACATACATACAATAAAGAACAAGTGTGCCAATTTAATAATTGTTAAGATGCTTAAAAAATAATTTAGTCGGGAAACAGTTTTTCTTAAAATAATCACATAAATAAAGTACTTCTGTATGAAAACATTCCCAACTAGATGTAAGTAGGAATGCTCTGTGGAGAAGAGTAAAAATAGAGTTTAAATTAAAATTATAAAAACAAGAGCTATACAAATTTGAACCTAATCCAGTAAAAGTCTTTTTTCTAAAAACCGTGGTATTAAAACCTTCTCTCTCTCCAGATACTAACACATCTAAAAATGTAATTTATTTCCTTCCTCCTTTTCTATTGTGAACTTTATATTATTGTGCTGTGAATTAGCAAAATCCATGAAGGAGTCAGCACAGAATTCATTTCTGAATAAAGCGAAGGTGTCATCAACATATCTGACATAAAACAGTGGATGGTATCTCAAAGGGCAATTTTCGAGCATGGTCTCCTCCAGGGAGCACATAAAAATGTTAGCAAAAGTGGGTCCCAGAGGGGAACCCATTGCCATCCCATCCACTTGTTTATACAACTTGCCATTAAAAACAAAGGCGGTGTCCAGCACCGCCAACTCCAAAAGTTTTCTAAAAGACGTACGATTAAAAGAATTAAAAGTGGCATTAGGTTCTAGAAATAATTTGTTTAAAATAATATCAATCGTTTCTTCCACAGGTACGTTAGTAAATAATGACTCAACATCCAAACTAGTCATAAAAAGATCAGAGTCCTGAGATATTATGGCTTCCTTAAATGCATAAGAGTTATTCAGTGAAAATGAGTTTTTCGTAAGAGGTTCTAGTAAGGGAATGATAATTTTAGCTAGTTTGTAGTTCGGTGTATTGTAAGAAGATAATATAGGCCTTAGTGGAATATTAGGCTTGTGGATTTTGGGCAAACCCTATAGAATGCCGTATGAGGACCCCGAACAAAACAAATTTTGATAACTAGCTTCATTAATAGAATTTTCATTTTTGAGAGTTTTTAAAAACCTATTAATTTTATCCTCGGTTTTAAAGATGTTATTAAAAGAGAGAACCTTGTCATTACTAGACCGGACAAAGGTAGAGGAACTGTAATTCTAGACAGAGAGGAATACGTGGGTAAAATGGAGAATATTCTAAACGATGAGTCCAAATTTGTGAAACTTGGGGAACCGGATTTTAATAACATCTTTAAAACCGAGGATAAAATTAATAGGTTTTTAAAAACTCTCAAAAATGAAAATTCTATTAATGAAGCTAGTTATCAAAATTTGTTTTGTTCAGGGTCCTCATACAACAACATTTTCCAGCTGTTGTAGTAAACTTAATTCCTAAGAATCTTCTCACAGTTAGCTCGATTTTTTCATTTTAAGGATCGATTGAGCCCTTTGATGTCCTCTGGTGTAGTTTATCAATATATTTGCCCAAAGTGTAACTCTGGGACCTACGTAGGATCTACCAAGAGGTTGTTGAAGGTCAGAATTAATTCTCATAGAGGTGTTAGTTTTCGAACAGGTTGCAGATTATCCAACCCAGAACATTCAAATATTCGCAATCATACTAAAATTTGCAAAATAAATATTGACAATAAAGATTTTAGCATTATAGGGCAAGTATCTAATTCCCACGACTTGCCAATTCTGGAGTCAATTTTGATTAAAAGACTGGTTCCATCGTTAAACACCCAAGCTTCCTCCATTCAATTGTACTTGTCATAGGTTTCTTTGTTTTGTTCTGTAGTTGCTAATGCCATTCAGTTTCTATTTGCGCTAATGCGAGGTTGGTTCCACTTCTGTTTTATGAATATTTTTACTTAAATTTTTTTTTTTTACCAATTTTCACTTTATATATATATTTGTATATTACTGTTTCTTAATATTATATATTTATTTCCTATTTGCAGCCCTGAAATATGTAATAATGACGATCACGAAACGTCGGGATTTTTAATAAATGGATATCTAGAACTACCTATTTCCCTGTCCTTTTTGAGAAATGTTATATATATGTATGTATATGTATATATATATATATATATATATATATATATATATATATATATATATTTGTGTGTAGTAGTTTTTATATTTCATTAATTTAGATGTATGAAAACTATTAATTAATCTTTATATTTATTCCTTCAAAAAGGATTTTATTCATTCAGTTTAACCTACCACAATTCATTGCTGAGCACTGCTAGTATTTTGTCAAAATACCCTTTAGCTTCAACCTGCTCCACTTTTATTAAAATGCACCTTGACAGACTACTTCAAGTTTTATTTGTGTAAGTTTTACTAAGGTTAAAATTGCAAATATGTACTAACATTATCTGCTTCTAAACATATAAAACATTCGCTTCAGTAATTCATGCAATGTTTAAAAAAATGTTGGGAAATGGTATATAATTCTTGAGCAAAACCTTTCATGCAAAGTTTAAAACATCGTAAGGAAATGGTATATAATTCTTGAGCAAAACCTTTCATGCAAAGTTTGAAAAATCTTAAGGAAATGGTATATAATTCTTGAACAAAACCTTTCGTGCAATGTTTCAAAAATCGTAAGGAAATGTTATGTAATTCTTGTGAAAGACCTTTCATACAATGTTTAAAAAATCGTAAGGAAATGGTATATAATTCTTGAGTAAGATCTTTCATGCAATGTTTCAAAAAATATATCAACTAATTTTCATACCCTCTTTCATATTTCTCCATTGTTTTATTTTCATAATGGTGTTTAATTGCAGAATGCCACCCATTTTAATTGTAACTTTGTTTTGTTTTCCTTCAGGATAAAGATGAGAGTCTTGTGCGAATGTACACTCTGCAGACAACCTACAGCTATCGAGTAAGTACCAGATACATTGAATGTTTATTGTCTTTTCAAACTGTAAATTTCACCTTCTTGGACATTCCCGTATGACCGTCACTGTCGTAAACGTTATTAAAAAGCAAAGACATTACTTTCTCAATCTTTTCTGTTACTATTATACTGATTCCACTTCAAAATGTAAATTTTTTCTGATTCAACCAAAAAGTTAGGATTTTTCTTCGAGTTCTGGCAATGCCAAATATATAAGCGGCTTCCTAATTATTCTCATTATTGTTCTGTCGGATGGCATATCTTCGTTGCATTAATAATGCATCAATTAGGTTAACGCGTTTAGGTAAAACTCTTGTAATGGTATTTTGTTATAATGTTAGCTGAAGGGGTTTGTTATGCTTTGTTGATTTTATATATATATATATATATATATGTATATATATATATATATATATATATATATATATATATATATATATATATATATACATATTTGAGTGGAGTGGAGATATATTAACGTGTTAAAAGAGTTTGTGTATCTCCATGATCATCAAAGCTATACTAGTCGGGGCCACCCTTACTAGGTAGGTTTGCTTTGAGCAATCAGACAAAAATCTCCCACCATCACCAAGCCGCATTGGCCAACGTGATGATGAAAACAGGTCAAACCACAAACACGATTAAAGACATGTCCGAGTCCTTTGTCATGCAGCGGACTAGAATGGCTGCATTTGTTGTTGTTGTTGTTGTCGTTGTTGTTGTTCTTGTTTTTGTTATTGTTGTTGTTGTAGCAGTACAGTGAAGGGTTTAGGGGTGCACTGAATTCTTTGTGTTTCGCCATTTAGTGATTATTAGACTATACTGAACGTCGAGGATGCAATTATTTCCTTTTCCCGATATCCTATAGGAGTAATTATGACTGCCACTGGACGCTGGGGATGGGGTTCATCTTGGCAAAGGATAATTGTTTCATTGATTTCTCTTATTCTTCTCTACAACCTGCCAACTCCCCCCCCCCACCTGTCGGAAAAAGGACTTATTACTGATATAAATTATATTTACACACACATATATACACACATATATACACACACACACACACACACATACATATATATATATATATATATATATATATATATATATATATATATATATATATATATATATATGTTGTGTGTGTGTGTATAATTGTTTGTTCGTGTGTGTGTGTGTGTATGTGAATATATATCATTATATATATATATATATATATATATATATATATATATACATTATATATATCTATATATATGTATATGCATATATATACATATACATATATATATATATATATATATATATATATATATATATATATATATATATATATACATACATATTGAAAAGGCGGTTCCAAAGAAGCGTATAACTGCAATTATTTGTTGCATTTATCGCATTTGCTGATTTATAGTTGAAAGTCAGTGGCGAAAACTTCCACAACATTACCTTCATATCCTTCACAGAAGGATAATCAGCATTGTTTTGTCACCTCCATAAGTGCACTGTGCTAATGAATTCATCTTCCATCGCTAGTTTGTTTACATGGTGTTAAGGTCCCTCCATTTTAACACCTCTATTCCCATGCAGTTTATTATTTCCTATTTTTTTTTATTCTGGAAAAAATGTATGTATGGTATTTATAGACTATGAGAAAGCTTTTGATTTTGTCAAAACTTCAGCAGTAATGAAAACCTTTCAAAAACAAGGAATAGATGAATCTTTGGACTCACCATATTTTACTATTATCTATTTAAATATACTCGTTTTTACCATTTTGTCTCCAGAATCTCCATATACTTCATATACTTCTTGATATTCACCTCTCCCAATTCCATATCATCCTTTCAATCGTAGAGAAGAGCCCGAAAAGAGAAGTGACCTCACCAAATATTTCGTTGTAACTTCCACGTCCAAAGACACCTTTTATTCCCCCTCCATATCTAATCCTCTTTCCCACTTCCCTGTTGGTTCACCTGTTCTGTGACACTTCTTTTCTCATGGTACCATCATCATCTTAGGTATCCGTACAAGTTAAGTCTGTATATGTCCGTGGATATTGATTATTTTGTGAGCGAAAAAGACATGATTTCTGTCTCTTGCCTCAATTTAGTAAATATTTTGGTGAGAAATTAAATATATGTGAGATTATCTAATTCTTAATTTTTATGATTTATACAGTCATATAGATGAAAAATGGATTTGATAGATGGGTTAAAACTTTGTTAGAAGAGTTTCTCCATTTATTTCCTCATTTCGGGTTCAACGCTTTCAGTTGCTTTTTTTTTTATCCATCTTTAAAGTATATCATAACCGCACATTTTTCCCCTTATTTTAAGTTTATCGTGAAATTCATAATGATGAAAATTCCATGAAATGAGTGTAGAAATCGGGGTGACCAAAAAGAAATTTCCATTTTAAAGAAGGAAACTCTAAAATTTTGTTTTAAGAGTTTATTTAACATTACCAAGAACCGTGGAACTGCCGCCCACTTAGGATCATTAATGGAAATGCTAGAATGCTGAAAGTCATTTTACATTAAAGGATTTGGGAAAACTGCCTTAGTTTATCTAATGACTTAAATCTTTATGTTTGCAAATGGTTTAGCAACGTTCCGTTAATGAAGCGAAGCATTAATATTATTATTGTTATTATCATTATTATTATTATCTTTATTATTATTATCATTATTATTATTATTATTATTGTTGTTGTTGTTATTATCAGCTAAGCTACAACCCTAGTCGGAATAGGATGTTACAGGCCTAAGGACTTTAACGGGGAGAACTGCCCATCACGGAAACGAAATAGAGAAATAACAAATATGCCATGTTTGAGAAATTATTAGGAAAAAATTATGATAATTTAATATCAGTAACAACTGTGAAATAGATCAGTCACATATAAGTTAAAAAAAAAAAAAAAATCAACCAGTTCAACATGTTGCAGCAAGTTTCAACTTGTGAAGTTCCATTAATTCAATCATCAGATTAGGCAGAGCATTCCACAGTCTGGTCACAGTGGAAATAAAAGTTCTAGATTAACGTGTTGTATTAAGCCTTATGATGGAGAAGGATAGATTAGTGTATTAATTTCCTTGCAATTTGAACAAGTGCTAAATTCAGTATCAGATTAGCTTCCTCTCATTACAATTGCGCGTTCATTCCAAATATCTTTTTTCATATGATTCAAGTTTGTCGTTCCATAATTTTTTCTTTTCTATTATAATAGATTTAGATTATATCAATATTTTCCTCCATTGATGATGCCGTTCCATCATCTTATTTCTGTACATCAATGTACACCATAATTAACATTCGTTGAAAAAAATTTTTAATTTTTAATTCAATTAATGTTTCATATGATTCAAGTTTGTCATTCCACTGATGTTTCTATGTCATGATGATAGATTTAGATTATATAAATAATTTTCTCCATTGATGTTGCTGCTTCATCATCTCTACATCAATGTACATCAGAATTAACATTCGTTGAAAGTATTTTGATTTTTAATTCATTGAATGTAATTATTCCCTTATCCTCAATGCTCACATTTCATGATATTCTTTTTATTTCCGAGAGCTGTATCAATGCTATCAGTAATTTGCCTTTTCAACTTTCAATTGATTTTCCATTTCTATGTAATATATCTAATTCCATCGATATAATAATTCCATTTTCACATGTACAATAATCCTAATTTTCATATTCCTCTTTTCATTCCACTCCATTGTCACCTTTAAACTTTCCTTCCTATAATTTATAACCTGCTATAATTGTTAAAATGAGCGAAAAAAAAATTCTTCATGTAATTTATCATGCCAACCCAGGTTTTTTTCTTTGGCCTCCCATTAATCTTCCAATGGAACTTTGGGAATAATCAGCAATTCCTTACAAAATGCGAATTATGAAGAAGCGCCGTTTACTCTCCTTTTTGCTGACTATTGGATTCTGCTCGTGTCATCTCAAAGAAAATTTTTTGCATCTCGAAACCCTTAGATTTATTTCTTCCAAACCTATCTCAAACTCCAACTTTATTTCTTATAAGAACTTCACCAGGCTTATCTCTCTCTCTCTCTCTCTCTCTCTCTCTCTCTCTCTCTCTCTCTCTCTAATATATATATATATATATATATATATATATATATATATATATATACTGTATATATATATATATATATATATATATATATATATATATATATATACACATAAAAAGGTGTATTGGCTTCCTCTTTAAGAAACAGCTGTTGTTTACTATAGTAGGAAAATCATGCAGTTTTTATTAGAACTTCATCAGGATTCTCTCTCTCTCTCTCTCTCTCTCTCTCTCTCTCTCTCTCTCTCTCTCTCTCTCTCTCTCTCTCTCTCTCTCTCGGAAATTCTTTTGGATTTATCATTCACACATGCAAAGTGTTGGAAGAA